>NC_025691.1:28191853-28198792 GCF_000633955.1 Camelina sativa | reverse complement strand
TTTTTTTTTTTTTTTTGTGTGTGTGTGTGTAATTCTTCTGTTTCTCTCAGATTTTTTTCCTTCTCTTCTTTATTTTCTAACTAATTTTTTAATTTGTGAAAAAAAAAAACTAATTTTTTAATTTTATCACTCTGACTTTATGGAAGAAAAAGAAGAAAGCTGGAAAGATGAATGAAATAAGTGCGATGAGGTGTTATATTTATAGGTGAGAAGTTACCTGAGGAAAACGAAAGTGAGTCACTCCGAATATTTAATTATCTGAATTAAAGCATTTTTTGTATTTTGTCACAAGTGGTTTATTACTTTTAGTTTTGCCGCATATCCATGCAATGTCAAACTTATTTTGTTAGGGACACATATACTGATATATAAGGTGCTTGTTTAAAAAATAATAATAATGTACTATTGTAATTTTTTTGCATAAACTCGGATTGATCTATCGAATTAGAGAGCTTAGGCTTTTATGTATTTTTAAGTCTTCTTTCTTTTTACATGTTCTGGAGTATTCTAGAAGGTTTGGAGAAGAAACTATAATATTGTGGACGCCTTGGAGAGAAAGCAGAAAACCTTGTAGAAGAAGTATACTATCTAATTAGGAGGATCCAGAGAACCGATTTCTACCATTAGATCGATTCTATCCATACCATCCATCATGGAGATGAACTTATGTATAAATGGGTCATTTATAATTATCCAATTATTTCTCTAATAAAATTTTAATTTCTTTTTCTAAGTTTCAAGTTCGAGTTCCTACTTCCGAGTGCTATGTTTATTTATCGTTCACGATGAGTGATCAAGCTAAGATCGCACGAATCAAATCACGAGAAATCGGGTTTGTGACAGAATGTTACCTACACCTAACTTATTAAATCAAATACAATTGTGCCTAGGGAATTAATTTTGGTAAAAACTTTTGCGTAGTCAAAACCAAACAGTTTAAAAAAAAATAAACGCTATTCAAACTGAAAAAATATCCTAGGTATCAAACGCAGGACGCAATAACTTCAATCAAATACAATATACTGAGGATACTAATTATTAAATCAAATACAATATACTGAGGATACACCGAACTTATTCAGACGCAGTAACTTTAAACTGAAAAAAATAAACGGGCATAAACTACACTATTAATCGATATATCTGAAGCCATATGAACTTCGGCATCAATCATCAATTTGGTGGAGATCGTCTAGTATTATCCGCTAGAAAAGAGAGAAAACACAACTTGTTTGAGTCAAGTTGATTTGGTTGGATAGTTTCATGTGTTTTTTTCTTTAGGAATAATTATAGGACTATAAATGTCATCAATAGAGTTAAATCTATCCAATTGGCATATTACAGAGCAAATTAGCATCTTAAAACAGTGTTTGAAAAATGCTAAAAAAAAAACAAAGTTTTTGAACTGATTGTACTTAGAAAAAAATACTTTAAATTGCTAAAGAACTTAAATTTAGTCGACCAATTTAAATCTTTTACAATCTTGTAAGGAGCTTTTTCTGTTGTTGTTGTCAAGGTCTTGTAATACATTTTTATGTGCATTTTGTGTTTCCAACTGTTACTCACTTGTCACACCAACTACCCGTACCAGGTATAGCTAGCTGCTCAATAGTCCACAAAAGCTGTCTTCAGATAAATATGTAAGCTATCAGGTGCATATTTGTGTCCCAGCGTTAAACTTTTATGTATCTCAGATTATCGGTCCATTTCAAAAGACCACATTATTTTCTTTCTTTCTGTTTTGTTTATATGTTATACGCAATCTTTACAAATATTTACGAAGGCCTATTTTGGAATCATCTACGTATATTCACATTGGGATGACAGATATATATTCGAATTAATTAAGAAAAAAACTTAACTCTTATTATCAGTTACCTCTGAAATATAGGCATTGATACTGGATACGATGCATTTAGATGGCAGGATAAATCAAATATTGAATAATGAAATTGATCTGAGTTCATTTTTTTGTCAACAAAAGTTATGATCGGTCATTACCAGAAATCACTTTTGAACAAATCAATGATTGAAAAAATTTTACTCAGTAATAAACAAATTTAACCGATCAGGTTTTTCTAAAACTGCTTAAACAAATGCATATCAGTATTAGATGGTAGTTTAGTATACATATGTATATACTATAGAATATATCTAGTATCGTCACTTTATTCCCGTCAGGATATAACGAGAAATCTGTGATGATTATAGAGGCCCACAAGATATTAGTGCGACGACATGAGGCACAGTGAAATAGCACATTTGGGTGCTTTTAGTGGTAAATGACAATGTTTGCACAATTATAAGAGAGACACAAATGATAGCGAAAGGACGAGAGGGAATGAGCATTGTGGGTTAAATTCCCAACAAACCAATTTGTGCTTCTCGTCTTCATCTTCCATATTCTATCAATTGGTGCGTCAGATGTGATCTAAATGCTTCTCTCTCTCTCTTGGTGATTTCATCTTTCCATCATAAGATATGGATAAGATCACTAAATATCTTGTGTTGTTAGTGTTGTCGGTTGTTTATGTATTTACTTATGAACAACTCTTTATATCTGTTGAAAGATGTATCATGGGCCAAATTTTACATGGTCTCGATTGTTCACGTAAGTTTTTTCATTTACATTTAATTTATACATGTTAAAAAAAGCTACAACCTTAAGCATATTAAGCGTTTTACAGATTCTATGAGGTTCGTTTTTGCAGTTAGATCTAATGTATTTAACACGATCATTTATTTTAAAAGGATTAGTATGATGGTAAATACCCGGATCACGTTTTGGTTAAAAGAAATAACATAGAAAACTTGAGATCACCAGTCATTGTCATTACACAAATTCGATTCTATTTTATATTATCTAAGCACACAAAATAAGATTAGATTCGATCAACAATATCTTTGGTCCAAATTGATTTGGCACATTGTCATAACAAGAAATACATTACATAATTCAATTCATCCTTTTTAATATAGTAATATAAAGCACCAAGCACCCTGTCCTTCTTGTAATTCGACAATCAATTCATATCTTATTTATTTATGTGGGTAAGTATATTTGCATTTGCATTTACGAGAAAAGAAACAATATTATATAAAAACTAAAGTTTAGTAGTATAACTGTATAAGGTTGGTTCTTTACTTCTTTTGTGTTCTTGGTACAACTACAAACTCTGTTTGAGAAGAAAAAACATTTTTTTTCATTAGAATATATAGACTAAACACTAGATCTACATATATATTAATATTATATTTTTTTCTGTCCATAATAGATTAATGTTTTAGGATAAATTTTTGTCTCCAAAATATTGATTTGTAGATAAAAAAACAAAAATAATTTTTCTACTTTATGTTTTTTCCCACATGTCATTTATCTAATGTTTTATATTTTTTCTATCTATAAAAAAGTAATTATAAACTAATTTACAAATAAAAATTATTTTGTTCTAAATAAATATGATAATATCAAAACATCAATCTATTAAAGACAAAAAATAAGTAGAACAAAAGTTTATAATTCATACGGTTTAAAAACGGAAAAAAAGAAAAAGAAAAAGAAACATTTCTAAATGTATTTGCACTATTATATTGGATACATTCATTCATGTCCCACGTTTCGTCAGCTTCCACCTGAACCTTTATGGCGTCATTCAAGCAGTGGAGGGTACAAACTTTTGCACGGTCAATCATTCTGTAGTTTTATTTTGTTTTTAGAAAGAATTACTATACTAATACATAAATAGTGGTTTATTACTAGAATAGGTCTTTATTGGTTTCATTTACTAGAGTAGTACAAACATTTGTTAGAAAAAGACATATAACCACTTTTATAATCTTTGAATTACATAAGTGCCATTATGAATTATTTTTTGGTTTAAAAAAATTTAAATATATAAAAAAACCAAAAAAAGATTAAATCTACTTCTCTTTTTTCTCTCGAGCTCTAGCCGCCGGAAAAAAATGTATATCTGAGGCGGATCACGGTGGCTGACCTAGCACCGGTTCCGACCTCTCTTTCTCAGGCCAGAAGCTTTTGCTACTCTTTTCTTGTTTGTTGCGGCTTTGATTGGAGATTTGAGTATAAGACATAGGGTTGCGGTGGTTTGATTCCAACATGAGGAAGGTTTGAGTGGTGTTTTTGGATTGGTGGTTTTTTCTTCCGCCGAAGCATGGCTTTCGATGAGAAGCAGGGTTCTGGAATTAGGTAGTGGTGGTGGTATCTGCTTCAGGAGTTGGCGGCGGAAATCTCTTTCGGTTGCGTTTCTTTTCAAGCGGATTTAAGGTTACGGACTTCGTTTTGGCTATCGGTGAATGATGTTTGTTCGAGCCAAGGAGAAAAGATATTGCCTTTAGCATCTGATGTATCTTCGCCAGGTTTGTATTCAGCTCAGAATTTTGATTTGACGCCGCCTCAAAATGTTTGTTTCGTAGTTTAGAGAAATGATATCGACTTTAGCATTTGACGCCTTCTTTTGTTGTTGGGTTAGATGATTGTGTATAGTTACATTTGTTTGCTTCCGAGCAGCGTCAGATCATGGGTTCCTCCGATTCCGGCAAGAACTCCTCTGATTGTCGTCGTCTCTAAGTTCGTTGTAGAGAATCTTTGATTATTTGTGTAGATTTGCAGTTTATATGCTCGTTTCTTTTAACTGGGGTTCGGCTTTGTTCTCTTTTCATGTTCTTGGTTTATTTAATTTGCTGGGATTTGACGGTTCTGGGTTTTATTCATGTTTTGTTTTGCAGATGTTCAGAAGTTTTTGTTGGAAATCAGATCTTCGATTAATCACCAAATTGGCAAACAAGAGCTGAAGATTGAGAAGAGAGAGTCATGAAGGTGAAGAAGAGAAGAAGTGAAGAAGAGAAGAAGAAGCGTGAGGGAGAGAGAGAGACTCATGTTTTGTTTAAAAGACTTTTGGATCAGTAAACTTATTAGGCCCATTTCTATTAATGGGTTTAATGGTTTAGAAGGCTTAGGTTAAAACTAAGTAGAATATATATATGTGGTGTAATGTGTATAATGTGATCTTATCAAAAAAGGTTTAAGAAACAAAGTGGCTAAACCTAGTACTGTTCAACATGGTATCAGAGCTGTTTGATCTTGGTGTTCCTGAGATCTGAAGAAACGTACAAAGATTCACATGGAGAAAATGTTAAGACCGATGGGAGAAGGAAGAATACAATGTAATATTTGCAAAAAGTACAATCACTATGAAGACAAGTGTTACCTGAAGATGCGGTACGAAACTCAGTTCTCCTCCAAGCAATTCAGGCCAAGAAGAGGGTACTTTGCTTGCGGGAAACCTGGGCACTTTGCAAAAGATTGTCGGACTAAGCATCACCAAGAGAGGCAGGCACAAATTCACCTAGAAGAAGGAGGGTTATTCGATGTCACACACAATGGAGAACAAGCAAATGGTGATGAAATGTGGTTGATAGATAGTGGTGCAACGAACCATATGACTAAAGAGGAAAAACTATTCACTACCATAGACAGGTCAGTTCAAGTTCCCATTAGAATTGGAAATGGAACCAGATTGATGACCACAGGGAAAGGAAGCATCACAGTAATGACAAAGAAGGGGGTAAGAGTAATTAAAGATGTTTTCTTGGTCCCAGAGATAGATAAGAATCTATTAAGTATACCACAAATGGTAAGGAATGGATATCAAGTGTTGTTTGTAGGGAGCAAGTGCATAATTCACAGTCCAAAAGGAGACAAAGTTGCTGAAGTAGAAATGGTAAGGAATGCTTATCTGCTGCGAATGGAACTTGTTGAGGAGAGTGTGAGTATGGCAAGAAAGGAAAACTTGTCTGAATTATGGCACAAAAGGCTTGGACATTCAGGTCTACACAATCTACAAAATTTACAAGCAAAACAGATGGTCAAAGGCTTACCAAATTTCAAAATCATTCAAGAGGTCTGTGGGGCATGTGTCAAGGGGAAACAATGCAGAGAAGAATTCCCTAAAATATCAGAAACAAAAAGTGGAGTTCTAGATCTAATCCACACAGATGTATGTGGACCAATGCAGACACCATCATGTAGTGGGAGCAACTACATATTTACCTTCACAGATGACTACTCTCACATTTTATGGGTATACTTTTTGAAGACGAAAGCAGAGACATTTGCTACCTTTAAGAAGTTCAAGATTCTGGTTGAAACTCAAACATGCAAAAAGATAAAGGTGATCAGATCTGATAGGGGAGGTGAATTCAAGTCAGAAAAATTCTGTAAGTTTTTAGAAGATAATGGAATTGAAAGGCAGTTTACTGTGGCATACTCACCACAGCAAAACGGAGTTGCAGAACGTAGAAATAGGACTCTATTGAATATGGCAAGGTGCATGCTGAAAGATAAGGGAATACCAGATGAGTTTTGGGCTGAAGCGATCTTCACCGCAGCCTACCTCCAGAATAGACTTCCCACTAAAGCCCTTAATCAGAAAACACCCTTGGAAGCATGGAGTGGCCACAAACCGTCAGTTGGTCACCTTAGAGTATTTGGGTGTATGTGTCATGTTTTGATTCCTGCAGTAAAAAGAAAAAAGCTTGATGATAGGTCTGAAAAGGCTGTATTTATGGGCTACAGTAATGCTAGTAAAGGGTACAGAGTTTTTGTGCTTAGCACTAAGAAAATAGAAGTATCGAGGGATGTTGTTTTTGAAGAAAACAAAAGTTGGAATTGGAAAACCCAAGAAGAATTTAAGGAGAAACCTGAGATTCAACCTAATACTGCTGGTACAACTGTAAGGCCTAGCAATGAAATGGAAGAGAGAAATGAAAGAAGCTTAGAAACAAGACCAGCGACAAGCGGTGGAAGGCATTACATCAGTCCTATACCGTTCCAACTAAGTGAAGGAGTGCCAGAAGTTGGTAGCTCATCTAGAGTTGTTCACAAAGTAAGAATGTTGAGTGACGTGTACCAAGAAGCAA
>NC_025691.1:28175179-28190859 GCF_000633955.1 Camelina sativa | reverse complement strand
ATCAGTCCTATACCGTTCCAACTAAGTGAAGGAGTGCCAGAAGTTGGTAGCTCATCTAGAGTTGTTCACAAAGTAAGAATGTTGAGTGACGTGTACCAAGAAGCAAGAGTACAAGAAGATGAAGCAAACCAAGTTGAAGAGGCATGCTATCTTACATGGCAAGAACCTGCGTTTTTTGAAGAAGCCATAGTGGACCAAGATTGGAGAGGTGCAATGGATGACGAGATTGACACTATCAACAAAAATGAGACATGGGATTTAGTGGAGAGGCCTGCAAATAAGAAGTTAATCTCTGTCAAGTGGATATACAAGACAAAAACTGATGAGTGTGGCCAAATACAGAAGCTAAAGGCAAGATTAGTGACTAGAGGATTTACTCAAACATATGGAGAAGATTATGGGGAAACTTTTGCTCCGGTGTCAAGACATGACACCATCAGAACTATTATATCTTTGGCTGCACAAAACAATTGGAACTTGCATCAGATGGATGTTAAGTCAGCATTTTTGAATGGAGAAATCGCAGAAGAAGTGTATGTGGAGCAACCACATGGGTATGAGATAGAGGGAGCAGAAAACATGGTGTACAAACTGAAAAAGGCTTTGTATGGCCTTAAGCAGGCTCCAAGGGCCTGGTACAGCAAAATTGACTCCTTTTTCATGTCACAAGGATGTAAAAGGAGTGACTGTGATGCTGCAATGTACACACAGGAGTGTGGAGGTGAGATTATGGTGATCAGTTTATATGTAGATGATCTCATCATTACTGGGAGCAATGAAGACATGGTCAATGAATTTAAAGAAAAGTTGAAACAAACCTTTGAGATGACCGATTTGGGAAGACTCAGATACTTTCTAGGTTTTGAGATCACCTACACAGGAGAAAGAGTGTTCTTATGCCAAAGGAAGTATGCACAACAACTGTTGGAAAAATTTGGGATAAAAAATTGCAAGAGTGTTGCAACACCACTGTTACCACAAACAAAGTGTGTAGAGGAAGGAAAAGAACTTACCAATCCTAAATTATATCGGAGTATGGTGGGAGGACTTTTGTATCTTGCTGCCACACGACCAGACCTTGCGTTTGCCGCATCGTATCTATCTAGAAGCTTGTCACAGCCAAGAGAGCAACACCTACAAGAAGCAAAGAGAGTGTTGAGATACATACAGGGAACAATAGATTATGGGTTGAACTTTAAGAAGACAAGTCAGGTGGAGTTGGTTGGTTATTCCGACTCAGATTGGGCAGGATGTAAAGAAGACATGAGAAGCACTACAGGGATGTGTTTTACAATGGGCAGTGCCATGTTTACCTGGCAAACTCAAAAACAAGACACTATCGCTCAATCAACAGCGGAAGCAGAGTACATGGCATTGAGTTCAGCTACAAATCACTAAGCCACAAATCACTCAGTGTGGCTGAAGCGCCTACTAGGACAATTGAGGATCAACACTAGCAAGGCAGTTCCAATCTATTGTGACAACACCTCAGCAATTGCAATTGGAAGAAATCCTGTTCAACACAAGAGAACAAAACACATTCAGATAAGATATCATGTGGTTCGAGAAGCAGAAAAAGAAGGAGTCATCAATCTGAGATACTGCAGCGGTGATGAACAAATTGCAGATATACTTACAAAACCATTGGGTACAAAGGGTTTTGAAGAACTCAGAAGAAAGCTTGGAGTGATTCAAAATCCTAATAGGCAGAAACCAAAGAACGAAGATTTCACACAAGTTCATGTAGAGGAAGCAAACCTACACGAAAGAAAGGGGAATCAATCAACCGAAATCAGGGAAAAACAGAGAAAAATCGAGAACATCACTCAACCAGGGAAATTGGTGAATTTGATAGAAACTGAGGAACAAATGAAGAAGATTAAGATGATGAGGGAGAAAGAAAACTTACCCGTAAGTTATGCAGAAATCGTGAAAAGGGCTCCTCAAATGGAAGAGGAAATCAAGAGAAGAAATCAAAAGGAGATGGAGAACAAAACTCTAGTTCCATATTTGGGAATTAATCGAAAGATTTGAGAGGGAGTGTTGGAAATCAGATCTTCGATTAATCACCAAATTGGCAAACAAGAGCTGAAGATTGAGAAGAGAGAGTCATGAAGGTGAAGAAGAGAAGAAGTGAAGAAGAGAAGAAGAAGCGTGAGGGAGAGAGAGAGACTCATGGTTTGTTTAAAAGACTTTTGGATCAGTAAACTTATTAGGCCCATTTCTATTAATGGGTTTAATGGTTTATAAGCCTTAGGTTAAAACTAAGTAGAGTATATATATGTGGTGTAATGTGTATAATGTGATCTTATCAAAAAAGGTTTAAGAAACAAAGTGGCTAAACCTAGTACTGTTCAACAGTTTTACTATCAGTGTGACCCTGGTGACTGGTGAGTTTTTCTCGTTACCAATGTTTAAGTCTTTGTTATAGCTTTGTAACGCATTGATTCTTTGCTTGTTAGTTGGTTGTCAAGAGTTGTTTTTTTACTTAAGTTAAGATGACTTCCTTTTGCTTCATGAGCTTTATTGGTTTTCTAGTTTCTCTTAGATTACTTTAGCTATCTTCTTCCTGATTAGATCTCATCTGCAGTAGATTTGTTGTCTTGACCCTTTTGTCTAGTTGTCTCCTTTGTCAGTAGTTCCTGTCATAGTTGTTGTTTGTCTCAACAGTTTGTTGGTTTCATGATTTTATGTTGGGTTGGGTTCTTATCTTTATTTACTCCTTTTGTTATCTCATGCAGTCTCGCCACTCTGAATCTCACATTAAGGCTTCAAAGATGTCCCCACCACCAAAAGAAGAAGATGAGAGTGGAAGATATCCCCGAGTTGCAGTACCAGCAAGAATATTTTTTGTACTTTAATATTTTGTGTAGGTGGATTGGGATAATTAGGGTGAAATAACAACAATAACATGTTATGTTAGCTCTAGTGAGTTATATAGTCCTGTTCTATACCTCTATTTGAATCGTTGGATAAATACAAATTAGAACATCCTTCGTTGCTATATTGTCTTGTTTTGAAATTTATAAAATTATCATTTTGCTCTTCATCGATTTTTTGAGTAGCTTCATACCACCATTATTGTTATTGTGCATAGATCCAATTGTCTTGATCGCTTTTATAAACCGACAAGTCAACTGCCTCAAACTCCATTAGAACATGTGCATACGAACCATACAAATCACGAAGATAAGTATGAGCTAACTTTCTTATATGCCAAATTATAAGGAGTCTTTGCACATGGAGATTAACTTCGATTTGCAAGCCATTAGTTGCATTGGTTTGTTTGCAATTAAATCTCTACATAGAATCCTAGATAAAACTCTAATTCTATTTAGTCTATCGGGAAATCCACTCAAAAACTTCAAGGTTCACATTATTTCTCAATTTATACTTAGTACAAATTCCCTTAACTTTTCGTTAAGGGTATTTTTGTCTTTTCACCATTTAGATTACTTCATTTAACCTACAAAATACTTGTAAAACGATGACCTAAATCTACGTTTAATCAATAACTCTACCACCACACGAAACAATAAGTCTACGAATCTTATGCTATTTTAGTAAGCAGTAACTCTATCGTAACATAATTTAAAAACTCTATTGTTAGCAGTAACTCTATCAGAAATACTAACTCTATTGTCACTATTTATTAGTCTGCCATATAATTCAATTATACCTTCTTACTCTACCACCGCTACAATTAAGTTTATCGACTATCTCTATTTCACCCATAACTCTAAGAATCTTTTTTTTTACTTACTCTACCACCACTAAATTTAAGTCTACGGCTGCGACTTACTCTACCGTTTAACTCTACGGGTTTTACTAACTCTACCATAACTATTTATATCTCTATCGCTTAAATCTACTGGATTTTTGACTCTATCATTTAACTATATCTCTACCGCCACTATACTTCAATCTATCGCATAACTCTCAGAAATTTCATAAATCTATTCACTAACTCTATCAAACTCATCTAACTCTACCGTCACTACAATGGTAGACTTATGGATTGGCGGGACACTTTCCCTCCAAACACAGCTCCTTTTTAATACTCTCTTTCCTAAGTGGCTTTAAATTATGATGACATGTTTAGTAATTCTTTTTTTCCTAACACATTTTTCCAAGGGCGATTTTGCCATTTAGAACAAAATCTCCTTACCCTCCATTCTAGTAATAAACCACAATTTATGACCTACTCTAGTAAAGCTCCCTTGTGTTTATTATCTAAGATTTTTTGGACTTCGATTTATATAATATATAACTTAACAAATCAAAGAAAATTTGAACTTTCAACAGTTCAGCATATTATAGACAAGAAAAGCACATTCACCAATTAAACCATCAAAACACAGGCAATGAAATTTTTTTCAGTCTTCTTATACAGTGTTTTGCATTTCACTTACGTATTTGTTATATTTCTTTCTCAAAGGAACGAAAAAATTCTACGTAAGTAAATGTAAATCTTAAGCAGTACATCTATTGGGTCAAAATTTATCCTTGAAATCTAAGCAAATCATTTAAACGTCAAATATAATTTAGCTTATGCAAACTACTTACCGCTTCGTATAATTTTATGCAAAATTTGTGTAGTCTTTCAGACCGATCTCTAGACATGTTTTGAGTTTGATCAAGGCTGAAATTTGCATTATCTAATTAAGCACATTAGGCAAGTTCTATTTGGATTCCTCCAATGCCATGTAACATGGCTAAGAAGAACAGTCATGACAGGCCCAAAAAAAAAAAAAAGAACAGTCATCACGATCGGATTTTTCCACGACAATTGGCTAGAACCTGATCATAACTCAGGACACATAACGCATCCTTACCTTTCGACCCCATTGCAACGGGGCAAGACAGTGAGGATTTGAAGTTATTCTCCTTCTTAATTATATGTTAGGGACATATAATATCAACAAAATTAATCGCCATCCTAAAAATAGAAATATCATAAAAATAGACGATTGCAGACTATTAATTAGTGTCTTTATTCATTTTTTTCTCGATATTTTCTTTTCAAACATCTGACACAAAAAGAAAACACAAGAGATGTGGTAATTAACAACTAGAGTGTAACACATGTTTTAGGTTTTAAGTAGATGTTAGTACCACTTAAAAGGTCCTTTTTGTTGTGATTTTCCCTATTTTTACTTTCTAATTAAATGATGAAGTTATTTTGTTCCAATTTTTTTATGAAGTTATGCTTCACTAATGCTATCAGCATAATCATATATTATTTACTTGTTAACTATGCGAATACATGTCGATAAAGCATTTAAAAAAAAACATGTCGAAGACTTTGTAGATAAAGCACATATTCCCAACTTGGGTTTTGTTTCGAGGGTGTTTGGTGAATGGTGACGTACATATTTCCAACTTGGGGGCTCTCAATCGTAAACGATGCCAATCAGGGATCAGCGGATATTGCTTTTAAGGCTTCGCTGGCATCTTATGAGAAAGAAAAGGTTTTGGGTTCCGAGGGTTTTAGCATTGAGTAAAGCTAAGATCATTGATCATCTTGAGTATAAGGGACATTTTAACAGCAATTTAAGACATAGTCACTTAAGTTACTGAGTTTGTTTAGCTTAATGAGCAAAGGTTGAGAAGATAAATGTTGTCAAGACATTCATTCTTGCTTTCATGGAAGATATAGAATTTTCTTTGAAAGTAACAATAAATGTCACCACCACATGTATCTCCTGATCAGCTGTCGTTCTAAGGCTAAACAAAGTCAGAAATTTACGAGCGAACTTTCTCTTGACATGACCTGAACAGTCAATTGTCTAATGATCTTCACACAATGCTCAGACCCAAAACCACAGCTTTCTGTACGTAGTCTTTGCATGCTCAGGTTTATTATTATGGTCATCGGTTTGATCTGGCCTGAATTGAGAGATGTAGATGGGCAGATTGTCAAGGACAGCTTCTTTTAAATCTTAAACAGTTGCAAACTTGGAAGTAGCTAGGGGTTATTTTCTCACTAAAGTCATGCTTGATTGATGGTTAAGCCTTTCCAAAACTTTATAAACATTCCTCTATAAAACTCTTTGTGTTTGGAAATAAATATCAGATTACATTTTAGAGGCATAAAAATACATATCTAGCAACAAATCGTTATATACTTGATATTCATACTGAATCTTTTTAAGAATTTTACCGGGTAAACTCGCTATTAATTTTAACGTCTTTTAACAAACGTTGATGTGCGAACCATTTATTGATCACTATCATCTTTTTTCTTGCAGTTTTCTTTGTTTGGCATACATTTTTTTTATACAAGTTTTCGAATATGGATTTCTGCGAACGTTTGATTATATTGTGTCGTCATTTCACTTGTTTTGACATTTTTAAACTTTTGTGTTTGCAGATATTTGTTAGGTTCTATGTTAGATGCATCATGATCATAGAATATACTTTCTACGGTTAATATTTTCACGAAATTTGGCGTGGAAATAACTATTGTTTATATTGATTGACTTATCTACAATTAAATTTGTTGCCGGAAGAGAAAGATATATATATATATATATATATATTTATTTAAATGATGTGTACCAGCATTTCTCAAGAGTAAAAGGCAATATTTGTAAATTTTGCTCTTTGATCAGCATCCTTTAAGAACTGGAACTTGTAGTAATTCAATTTTGGGTTTCGATCAATCTCTTTGTCTTGTTGGATTTAAAGTAAGCGATCTAAGAAGATCTCTGGGAATGTTCCGATGAAGAAATATGCAAAAATCGACAAGAACCTAGAAAAACAAAAGTGATAGTTATGGAGAAGTATGAAGCGAGTGACCTAGATTTGATGTTCTTGATGTTCGAACGGATTTTGGGAAGAAATAGGATATGCAAAATCTTAGCAAATTTTAACTATTTTTTCAATGTGTTAGTTATCAAAGAAAACTTTTAGTTGTATATTGAGTCATTTTATGTAAATGGAAGGTTCGATACAAAACTGGAGTTTCTGAACAAAACTGAAGAAAACCAGAAAAGACTTGAAGGTTCGATAAGTTGTAACAATGTACGTTCATACCATTTTTATAATAGTTTTGTTATATTTTGATCTCGGTAAAAATCTGCCACTGCTACCTTGCCTATATGGGGAAGGTTATGTGACTATTTCTTGTCTATCATTTTTTGTTCATCAGAGAACCAACAATGAGCTCCACATAGGCCATGTACCCTGCTCCTAGAATTATAGAGGTTGAGAAGAAAAATTATATGAACTAATGCTCGTACAGTTTTAGAGTAATGCTGCTATTATAGGTCATTATATAGAGCTCTGGACACAAGTATTGTGTCTTCTAGTCTTCGAATTTTTTTTTTTGTGTTTGCCGAGTTTCTTACAAAAAAGATATAAATTTTAGCCAACTCTTTACATGATGATGGTTTATTGCATTTATATCAATCAGTTTTCTGCAGATGCTTGTGGGAGAGGAAGGCTTTGCAAACAGTATCAAACGGTTGTTTACCGTTTGGGTTTTAAGAGGCCGTGTAGATAGAACTTTGCTTATTGTGTAGATAAAGAAACAATTTTTTTTTTCTCAAAAAAAGTTTTGATTCAAAGTATTATTAGATTCATGAAAACAAAATAAGATTTTTTTCTGTATATGGCAATCTATAATATGAAATTGAGGCAAGGTTGACTGAATATATGAATATTTGAATATATATAAAAACATTATAATATTATACCATAAAAAGTCATCTGTATGTACAGACCATGGCCACATATTCATCACTCTATGGTATCAAGGTTGTATAAATTCTATCTTTTTACTGAAGATAAGTGATCATTCATGCTTTGATTGATGGTTTAAAGTTTTTTTTTTTAAATAGGGGAGAGTACGTTTTGTTTGATTGGTGGTTTGGGATGTGTAGTGTGAGTTTCTTTCTAGTGGGTTTTATTTTTGTTTTGAAACCAATTCGATACTTTTCTTTGTAGATGGTTTTAGATTTCAGTTTAGAGGCATCTAGATCCAGAGATCTTAAGATCTAACAACAAAATTTTGGTAGAAACCTGAATATGTTTTCAAAAATTGTTTCATTTCGTAGAATCCTGCTTTGTTTTCCAACGGATGTTCATGCGAAAACTGTCGCTTGAACTATATCATGTCTTCGTTGTAGTTTTCTGGATTTGACATGCAGTATCATTGCATGACAGATCCATTGGTTCACAATTTTTTTTGTTTAGATTTGCAATGAACTTCTGATTATATCGTAATGAGATTTCACTTGTTTTCAGATATTTTTGTTAGATTACATTTTTGAGGCATCATGGCATCATGATTGTAGCAATAGATCTTGTGAAACCTAAATCTATAGTAACTGGATTTAGTGAGCAAACTCAATTCTGATTTTTGTCATGCGTTTAAGCACAACAGGCTTCCCGGATCTGAAATCTCTAACGCAGTGGGAAGCACTTTCGCCTTGGATTCCTTCTTGACAACGTCCCCAAAGACGAGTACCTCGCCGTCGCTGGTAGAAACCCCGGACGTTGATGGTAGTGGACTGAGTGTTGATCACTAGTATGTCCAGTTCAAGCTTCAGGTTAAAACATGTTTCCCCTTTATAACTCCTTATAGTTTCTCACACATTGCAACAATTCCTTAGTTTTTAACACATTGCAACAATTTTTCATTAGAAACTGAAAGCAACGAAAGAAAGGCAAAATGGTGTCAGCTTCGGAACCTATTATGATGTCAAACATATGAAGATAAGAAGCTGTGCGGAAGAATTTGCTTGTCACTCTTAAATTTATAGATCGCAGCAAACCAATGACCATCAAAATATATTTGAGAATACAAAGAATACAACAAGTATTGGGCTTGGGTTTTAGCATTGCAGAAACATCATTAGACAACTTGCATGTAGGGGCCATGTTAAGAGCAATTTAAGACTTAAGTTTCTGACTTAGTTTAGCCTAGAAAGGACAGGTTGTTGAGGAGATAAATGTTTGCAAGACATTTATTTATGCTTGCATGGACGATATAGAATTTTCCTTGAAAGCATGAATGAATGTCTTGACGACATGCATCTCCGGATAAGCTGGCCCTCTTAGGCTTAACCAAGTCAAAAATTTATTTCTGAGCTTGCTCTCGACGTGACCTGAACACTCAAATTGTCTTTTGATCTTCACACAATGCTCAAACCCAAAACCACAGCTTGCTGTACGTACTCTTTGCATTCTCAGGTTTATTTTGAAGGTCATCGATTTGATCTGGCTTGAATAGAGAGATTGATGGGCAGATTGTCAAGGACAGCTTCTTTTAACTCTTAAAAAGTTGCAAACTTAAGTTACTGACTTTGTTTAGCTTAACGAGCAAAGGTTGAGACGATAAATGTTGTCAAGACATTCATTCTTGCTTTCATGGAAGATATGGAATCTTCTTTAAAAGTAAGAATGAATGTCACCACCACAAGTATCTCCTGATCAGCTGTCGTTCTAAGGCTAAACAAAGTCAGAAATTTATTTCTGAACTTTCTCTCGACATGACCTGAACACTCAATTGTCTAATGATCTTCACACAATGCTCAAACCCAAAACCACAGCTTTCTGTACGTACTCTTTGCATTCTCAGGTTTATTAATTATTATGGTCATCGGTTTGATCTGGCCTGAATTGAGAGATGTAGATGGGCAGATACGATTGTCAAGGACAGCTTCTTTTAAATCTTAAAACAGTTGCAAACTTGGAAGTAGCTAGGGGTTATTTTCTCACCAAAGTCATGCTTTATTGATGGTTAAGCCTTTCCAAAACTTAATAAACTTTCCTCTATAAAACTGTGTTTGGAAATAAATATCAGATTGCATTTGAAAGGCATAAAGATACAAGTTTTCGAATATAGATTTCTGCGAACGTTTGATTATATTGTATCGTTATTTCACTCGTTTGTCATTTTTAAAACCTCGTGTTTGCAAATGTTTGTTAGGTTCTCTATATGTTAGATGCATCATGATCATATAATATACTTTCCACGCTTCATATTTTCACTAAATTTGGCGTGGAAACCACTATTGTTTATATTGATTTAACTTGATCTACATTAAATTTTGTTGCTGGAAATGATGTACGTGTTACGTGTACCAGCGTTTCTTAAGAGTAGGGCAATAATCTTTGAATTTTTTTTTTTTTGAAAATTTGGCGTGGAAACCAAAGATTATTATTATTATTATTATTTTTTTTTGAAAATAATCTTTGAAAATTTTGCTCTTTGATCAACATCCTTTTAGAACTGGAACTTGTAGTAATTCAATTTTGGGTTTCGATCAATCTCTTTGTCTTGTTGGATTTAAAGCAAGAGATCTAAGAAGATCTGTGGGAATGTTCGGATGAAGAAATATGCAAGAACCGAGAAGAAGCTAGAAGAACAAAAGTGATAGTTATGGAGGAGTATCAAGTGAGTGATCTTGTTGGAGCGAAATAATTACCTGTCAAGGGAGTTTCAAACGGATTTTGGGTAGAAAAAGGATATGCACAATCTTAGCTATTTTTAACAATATTTTTCAATGTGTAATTTATCAAAGAAAACTTTTAGTTGTTATATATTGAGTCATTTTATCTAAATGAAAGGTTCGATACAAAACTGGAGTTTCTGAACAAAAACTGAAGAAAACCAGAAAAAGACGTGAAGATGATCATGCATCCATATGTATAGACCGACACAGCCTCGACAGTGACCATTCCAACATTTTACACATTAGATTAGAAAAATTGGACATTAGAGAAAATGTTTTAGAATAAGATTTGTTTACAATGATTTGGTAAGAAAACCTTTTGATGACTAGTTTGTTGGTTTTCTTTAAAAAGTAAGAAGTTCATGAAGCTTTTTTATAAGATGTATAAATGATACTAATATGTGTTAATATGTTTGTTATATTTTGATCCCGGTAAAAATCTGTCACTGATACCTTGCCTATATGGGGAAGGTTATGTGACTATTTCTTGTTGATCAGAGAGCCAAGGATGAGTTCCACATAGGCCATGTAGCTCCTCCAAGAATTATAGAGGTTGAGAAGAAAAATCATATAGATGAACTAAGTTGGTTTTCACCTCTTAATGCTCGTACAGTTTTAGAGCAATGCTGCTATTATAAGTCTTTATATAGAGCTCTGGACACAAGTATTATGTCTTCTTGTCTTCGGTAAACCGTTTGGAGCTCCTAGAGACACAAGTATTGTGTTTGCCGCATTTCCTACATTTAGGATATAAATCTTAGCCAACTCTTTACATGATGATGGTTTATTGCATCTATATCAATCAATTTTCTGCTGATGCTTCTGGGAGTGGGAGGCTTTGCAAAGAGTCTCATGTTTACCGTTTGGGTTTTAAGAGGCCGTGTAGATAGAACTTTGCTTAATGTGTAGATAAGAAACAATTTTTTTTCTCAAAAAAAGTTTTGATTCAAAGTATTATTAGATTCATGAAAACAAAATAAGATTTTTTTCTGTATATGGCAATATATAATATGAAATTGAGGCAAGGTTGACTGAATATATGAATATTTGAATATATATAAAAACATTATAATATTATACCATAAAAAGTCATCTGTATGTACAGACCATGGCCACATATTCATCACTCTATGGTATCAAGGTTGTATAAATTCTATCTTTTTACTGAAGATAAGTGATCATTCATGCTTTGATTGATGGTTTAAAGTTTTTTTTTTTAAATAGGGGAGAGTACGTTTTGTTTGATTGGTGGTTTGGGATGTGTAGTGTGAGTTTCTTTCTAGTGGGTTTTATTTTTGTTTTGAAACCAATTCGATACTTTTCTTTGTAGATGGTTTTAGATTTCAGTTTAGAGGCATCTAGATCCAGAGATCTTAAGATCTAACAAAAATTTTTTGGTAGAAACCTGAATATGTTTTCAAAAATTGTTTCATTTCGTAGAATCCTGCTTTGTTTTCCAACGGATGTTCATGCGAAAACTGTCACTTGAACTATATCATGTCTTCGTTGTAGTTTTCTGGATTTGACATGCAGTATCATTGCATGACAGATCCATTGGATCACAAATTTTTTTGTTTAGATTTGCAATGAACTTCTGATTATATCGTAATGAGATTTCACTTGTTTTCAGATATTTGTTAGATCATTTTTGAGGCATCATGATTGTAGCAAAAGATATTGTGAAACATAAATCTATAGTAACTGGATTTAGCGAGCAAACTCAATTCTGATTTTTGTCTGAGATATTTGTTAGATTACATTGAGAGGCATCATGATCTTAAAGTCTAGCAAAAGATCTTGTGAAACCTAAATCTGTTTAAAAATGATTCTGTGCGCAAACAATCTATTCTGAATAGATTGTTGTCATGCAGATAATCGCAGTCATATGCACTTACACCTTCTCGATGACATCCCCAAAGACAGGTATCTCGCGGCCACTACCGATCTCAGATTCGAGTCCATACCCATCCCGACGGTGGAGTATATGACCACATTGCTTTCTGACGACGTTGAGGGACAATAGTGGAATATAGTGCCTGACCGCACCACCACCTGCGTGGCCAGGCACTTGGACGGTTTAAGATTGTAAGTTGTATACCTATTTAACTTCTTTTGAAGTTCCTTACTGTTTCAATTGAAGCGATTTTTTCTTTCGTGTGAAATATGGTTTTGAAAATCGTTAACAACGTGGAAAGCATAATGTTTTTTTTTAGGGGTAGAGTAGTAACCACTTTTGCGAGTAGTTGACTTATGATCTCACTGGTTTGTTGTGAGCCTTTTTACTTCATGCAGGATCTACAAGAACGTCATTTGGAATTAGCAGGATAATGATTAATGAGCGTTGATGAAAAGAGACAACCAAATAAAAACAGTCACTAGTTGTCTAGTTCCAAACTTCAGGTACAAACATTCTTCGCACAAATTATTTTCCATTTATTGCATTCCTAATTAAGTTGTCCACACATTGCAACAATTTTCATTAGAAACTGAAAGTAGCACTTTAATTTGGCCAGAGGGTCAGCTTCAAACCGATTATGATATCAAACAGATGAAGAGAAACACTTTTTCTCGAAAAAAAAAATTGTTGGTATTAAAAGGAGCTGTGCCGAAGAATTTGCATGTCACTCTTCAATTCAGATCAGACAAAACGACTTTGAAAATATATCTGAGAACACAAATTATATGACAAGTTTGGGTCTCGGGTTTTAGCATTGCGTAAAGATCACTAGACAGCTTGAGTGTAGGGGCCATGTTAAGGGTAATTTAAGACATAAGTTGCTGAATTAGTTAAGTCTAATGAGCAACGGCTGAAAAGATAAATGTTGTCAAGACGAATTTCATGCTTACAAGGACGATTCAGTTGCTCTAGCTGACCAGCTCGTTGACTGAATGCATATCACAAATGTGTTAACCAGCTCGTCAGCCAAAGCTATAGAATTTTACTTGAAAGCATGAACCAATGTCTTCCCGACATGTATCTCCTAACCCGCTGCACTTAGGCTAATCCAAAAGTCAGAAACTTCTGTCTGAAATCACTCTTAACATGACCTGAACCATCAAATTGTATGATGATCTTGACACAATGCTCAAACCCAAAAAACCACAGCTTGCTGTAGTCTTTGCATTCTCAGATTTATTTTGACGTTCATTGATTTGGATTTGGCCTGAATGGAGGAGTCATGGCCCATGTGCAAATTCTCCAGGACAGTTTCTTTTATGTCCAACTTTTATTTTTTTCAGAAGTAAATCTTAAACAGCTGCAAACTTTAAAGTAAGGGCCGATAACAGGTAGACAAAATGCAAATGTAATAATGGAAAAGTGCCGTAAACATGTCTATCGACGACCTTTGGTTCGTTTTTTTCTCCAAAATCATTCAGTATTCAAGATGTGTGGTTCTGATTAGCTTTGAGATAGTTCAGAAGGAATACCAAATCCATGCAAAGATGATAACTTGGGTTTGTGTTTCCAACTTATTTTGGCACGTAAACTGATTGTCATTTCACTTGTTTTGTCATTTTTAAACTCTTGTGTTTGATATTTGTTAGGTTCTATGTAAGATGCATCATGATCATAGACTCTACTTTCCAAGCGTAATATTTTCACTAAATTTGGCGAATAAACCACTATTGTTTATATTGATTTAACTTGTTATCTACATTGAAATTTGTTGCCGGTAGAGCAAGATATATATAAATGATGTGTAAGCATTTCTCAAGAGTTAAAGGCAATATTTGAAAAAGTTGCTCTTTGATCAGCATCCTTTAAGAACTGGAACTTGTAGTGGTTCAGTTTTGGGTTTCGATCTATCCCTTTGTCTTGTAGGATTTAAAGTAAGAGATATAAGAAGATCTGCGGGAATGTTCCCATGAAGAAATATGCAAGAATCGATAAGAAGTTAGAAGAAGAAAAGTATTAGTTATGGAGAAGTATAAAGCGATCGAGTGACCTTGTTGGAGCGAAATAATTACCTGTCAAGGGAGTTCTTGATGTTCGAACGAATTTTGGGAAGAAATAGGATATGCACAATCTTAACAAATTTTAACTATATTTTTCAATGTGCAATTTAAGAAAACTTTTAGTTGTTAATTGAGTTATTTTATGTAAATGGAAGGTTCGATACAAAACTGGAGTTTCTGAACAAAAACTGAAGAAAACCAGAAAAGACGTGAAGATGATCATGCATCCATATGTATTGACCGACACAGCCTCGACAGCGAGACGGAGAAAACCATTCCAACATTTTACACATTAGATTAGAAAAATTGGACATTAGAGAAATTGTTTTAGAGAATAAGATTTGTTTACGATGATTTGGTTAAAAAAAACTTTTGACGACTAGTTTGTTGAATTTATTGATAAAGTAAGAGTTTAAGTTCATGAAGCTTTTTTATAAGATGTATAAATGGTACTAATATGTGTTCAAACTATTTTGTTAATATATTTGTTATATTTTGATCCCAGTAAAAATGCCTATATGGTGAAGGTTATGTGACTATTTCTTGTCTATAATTTTTTGTTGATTAGAGAGCCATGTACCTCCCTCCTAGAATTATAAAGGTTGAGAAGAATATTGATATGAACTAAGTTGGTTTTCACCTCTTAAAGCTCATACAGTTTTGGAGTAATGCTGCTATTATAGCCTTATAGGTCATTATATAGAGCTCTGGACAAAGTATTGTGTCTTCTTGTCTTCGGTAAACCGTTTGGAGCTCCTAGAGGTAAAATTTATTTTTTACATTCATGAAATCAAACTAAGTTTTTTCTTTTTTTTTTTTTTTGGTATATGGCAATTTATTTGAAATTGTGGAAAGGTTGACTGAATACATGAATTAATTTTGAATATATGAAAACATTATAATATTATACCATAAAAAGTCATCTGTATGTACAGACCATGTCCACATATTCATCACTCTATGGTATCAAGGTTGTATAAATTCTATCTTTTGATTGAAGATAAGAGATCATTCATGCTTTGATTGATGGCATAAAGTATTTTTAAAATGGTGGAGAGTAAGTTTTTGTTTGATTGGTCGTTTGGGATGTGTGCTGTAAGTTTCCAATGGGTTTTATTTTTGTTTTGAGATCCAGTTCGATTCTTTTGTTTGTAGATGTTTTTTTAGATTTCATTTTAGACGCATCTAGATCTAGAAATCTTAAGATCTAGCAATAAAATTTTGTTTGCTACCTGAATATGTTTTTTTTTTTTTTTTTTT
>NC_025691.1:28144589-28174903 GCF_000633955.1 Camelina sativa | reverse complement strand
TTTTTTTTTTTTTTTTTTTTTAAATTGTTTCTTTTGGTAGGGATCCTACTTTGTTTTACAAGGGATTTTCATTGTCAATATAAAGTTCAGTTTGTTAACGAACTTTAGCGTAATAATTGTCACTTGAACTATATATATATCACGACTTTATTGTAGTTTTCTGGATTTGACATGCATTATGTTGTTCACAAATTTTCGGTAATGATTTGCAATGAACTTCTGATTACATTTTTGAGGCATCATGATCTTAGCAAAAGATCTTGTGAAACCTAAATATTTTTTTTAATGGATTTAGTGAGCAAACTCAATTCTGTTTTTTTGTCATGCGTTTAATTAAGCATAGCAGGCTTCCCAGATCTGAATCTCCAACGCAGTGGCAAACACTTTCGCCTTCGATTCCTTCTCGACAACGTCCCCAAAGACGACTATCTCGGTAGAAACCCTGGAAGTTGATGGTATTGGATGTGTTGATGAGAAGAAAAAACGAAATAAAAGACGATGAAATTAAAGAAGCCTAATCCGTGTTGCTTATATACCTCTTGGATCTCTTGTATGTCCAGTTCAAGCTTCAGGTAAAAACATGTTTACCATTTATATCATTCCTTAGTTTCTCACACATTGCAACAATTTCTCATTAGAAACTGAAAGCAACGGGAGAAATTAGGCAAAAGGGTGTCAGCTTCAAAACCGATTATGATGTCATACATATAAAAGATAAGGAGATGTGCGGAAGAATTTTGCATGTCACTCTTACATTTATAGATCACAGAAAACCAATGACCATCAAAATATATTTGAGAATACAACAAGTATTGGGCTTGGGTTTTAGCATTGCATAAAGATCATTAGACAACTTGCGTGTAGGGGCCATGTTAAGAGCAATTTAAGATTTAAATTGCTGACTTAGTTTAGCCTAGAAAGCAAAGGTTGATGATCGGAGATACATGTTGTCAACACATTTATTCATGCTTGCATGGACGATATAGAATTTGCCTTGCAAGCATAAATAAATGTCTTGACCACATGCATCTCTTGATCAGCTGCCGCTCTTAGACTAAAACAAGTCAGAAAGTTTTGTCTAAACTTGCTCTCGACTTGGCCTGAACACTCAAGTTTTCTTATGATCTTCACACAATGCTCAAACCCAAGCCACAGCTTGTTGTACTCTTTGCATTCTTAGATTTTTTTTTGACGTTCATTGGTTTAGATCTGGCCTGGATTGAGGATTGATGGGCAAATTTTCCAGGACAGCTTCTTTAAAGACCAAACTTTGATGCCCAAAACGTTTGTTCACTATTCAGCTATATCATTTATTTTCTTGATTTGGTATTACATACGTTGTATACAAGTTTTGGAATATGGATTTCAGCGAACTTTTGATTAATTATATTGTATTGTTATTTGACTTGTTTTGTCATTTTTAATTCTTGTACGCTTGCAGATTTTTTGTTGGGTTCTATTTTAGAGGCATCATGACCATATAATATATTTTCTAAGCTTAATATTTTTCACTAATTTGGCGTGCAGACCACTATTGTTTATATTTATATAACTTCTTATTGACACTAAAAATTTGTTGTCGGGAGAAAAATATATAATGGATGGTGAATTAACGTGATGGGCTTATTAAAGCCTAAGACAAAGTTCTAGAAGATATAAAGAGATATAAGAATAGAAGATTTACTTTCTTTATGATAATATATTTTCCTTCTCGTGTTCTCATATATATATATGTAATCTCTTCATCAAAGTCAATAAGAGAACACAATATTCAGAGCAAACCCTAGTTTAGCATGGTATCAGAGCTTCCTTTTGGCATGTGAAGTTGCTTTGAATATTAACACACAAATACTACACCAGATAGTGACTCAAGCATGACTGGAAGTGATGACCAAGATAACAAAGGATCCGGCAAGCTTATTGTTGGAAACGCATCCGAAGAAGGAGCTTTGATGTCTCCGTATCATCTCAATGCAAACGATCATCCTGGACAAGTGCTGACACCAATTCTCTTGAATGGTAGCAACTACGAAAGATGGTCCAAACTCATGTTGAATGCCTTGTGAACCAAGCGCAAGGTAGGATTTCTTCAAGGAACCCACAAACACCCAACCGGTGATGGAGAAGATGCTGAGCGATGGGATATGGTGAATTCAATCATCATAGGATGGATCTACAGCAGTGTGGAGCCAAAGCTACGATCATCAATCTCTCTCCTAGACGATGTCTCCGAGATGTGGGTAAGCATAAAAACACAGTTCTCTGTTCGTGACGGAACGCGAGAACATCAACTTCATGTCGATCTCACTAATTGTAAACAAGACGGGCAAACGGTGGAAGAATACTATGGGCGATTAAAAATTCTTTGGGATGATATTGCAGACATCGATAAGGGATTCACATGTTGTTGTGGAAGTCCAAGCTGTGTTTCCATGGTAAAGTACAAGAAGAAACAAGATGGTTTCCGCATTCATCAATTCTTAATGGGACTTGATAATCAACGATTTGGAACAACCAGATCAAATTTGATTGCTCGACTTGAATAACTGAATCTTGACAGTGTCTATTCACAAATGGTTCAAGAAGAAAGACATATTAATGCGACTCGAGAACCACAAGAGAAAGGGGGAGTAGTTGGGTTTTCAGCATCAGCTGCGGGTGCTTCAAAACAACAAAGCCCGACATGCTCTCACTGTGGAAGAACAGGACATGAGAAGAACCAATGTTACAAGATTGTGGGCTACCCTGAATGGTGGAACGAACCGTCTACTACGACCGGAGGAAGAGGAAACGCTGGTCGCGGTCGTGGCAATTACCGAGGAAGAGGTCGTGGTCGTGGTGTCTCAACGACATCCTCACGAGGTTATGGAGCTATAGCTGCAACAACAACAACAAGTAGTACAACAACACCTACAGCCGGAATCCCACTCCTTACAGATAGCCAATGGAGCTCTCTCGCTGAGTTCCTTGAGAAGAACAAAAAATCTCACGGTTCGGACAAAGACGGATACTCTGGTAAGAGTGAAAAACTGATTTTAAATGGAACTCATAGTCGGTTTGACTTAATCATTGATTCAGGAGCTTCTCACCATATGACTGGTGACATAAATCTCTTGACATAAATACATAAGATTGATCCATGTCCTATAAAATTTCCAAATGACAAGGTTACTTGGGCAACACGATATGGCACACTTTTTCTTGGAGGAAAATTGATACTTCGTCATGTGTTCTATGCTCCGGAATTGACTATTACACTTATATCTGTTGCACAACTTTTACGTGATATTGCAAGTGCTGTCATATTCACTAAACAGTTTTGTGTATTACAGGACCAAGCTTCGAGGAATTTGATTGGAGCGGAAACTGAACGTGACGGGGTTTATCATCTTGCGGGCGCGGTCGTACCTCAACTAAACCGGGTTAGCAAAGCTGATAATCGTGAATTATGGCATAGGAGAATGGGTCATCCTTCGCCAAGAGTATTATCTTTCTTTCAGATGTTGGTGTTTTCAATAGTAGTACTAGTGCTTTGGAGGAATATTGTGATATCTGCTTCAGGGCAAAACAAACTCGTGTTCCGTTTTCTGAAAGTTTTAATAATGCAGATGATTTATTTACTTTGATTCATTGTGACGTTTGGGGACTTTATAGAGCTAAGACTACTTGTGGAGCAGTATATTTTCTCACCATCGTTGATGATTACTCACGAGCTGTTTGGACACACCTCCTTCTTGAGAAATCATCAGTTTCAATGGTGCTAACAAATTTTCTTGCGTGGGTGTCTCGACAATTTAACAAGAAAGTCAAGATTATTAGAACGGATAACGGCACAGAATTCACATGCATGCGCTCATATTTTGCAGAAAATGGTATCATTCATCACACTTCGTGTGTGGGTACACCAAAACAAAATGGTAGAGTCGAACGGAAACATGGTCCTATCTTGAATGTAGCTCGTGGTTTGTTGTTTCAGGCACAACTACCAATTCGGTTTTGGGGTGAAAGCATTAAAACTGCCACTCATTTGATAAATCGAACACCATCGGTTCTACTTCAAGGCAAGATACCATATGAAGTCTTGTTTCAAAAATCTCCTTCATATGATGAAATCAAGACATTTGGATGTCTTTGTTATGCAAAATTGGTGAGACGTTCGAACGACAAATTCGAAGATCGTAGTGCTCGTTGTATCTTTCTCGGCTACCCATTTGGAAAGAAAGGATGGCAAGTGATGGATTTGCGAACTCGCAAAATGTTTATTTCTCGTGACGTCATTTTCAATGAAGACGTCTTTCCTTACTCTGGAAGTAATCTAGAAGTAGAAGATGCAGATGATGTGATCTATGGTCGACAGGGGGAGTTTACAAATCCCTATAAGGATAGATTACTCGATTCTGACTTTGAACCACTCACTCCTAACATCAGATCGACAGTTCCAAACCCGCTCACTAATCAACTTCCCAAACCGTTAGACCGATCAATTTGGACACAAGACCGAACGATCATGTGCAATCCTCGGAAGATTGTCAAACCCCAACTACTGTTCAACCGCTCGATCCAGATACAAGACCGATCGATCCGTTGCCATGCCCAGTATCTGTTCAGCCCAAAGATCCCGACTTACACTCGACCAAACAACTCACACAACCTACTGCTACAGATACAAATACAGAGAATGTGAATGAAGAACTTGGAGTTGGCAAAAGAAAAAAGATGAGGTCCGTGCTTCTTGAGCCATATGTACTTATTCTGGAACGCAACTTGATAAACCCCCTCATGCCTCATCTCTCGATCTCCAATTGTCCTCAAGTAAGTGTCTCTACCCTCTCTCTGATTATGTATCCCTTGATTGTTTCTCTCCTCCGCAACAGCTGTTTTTGGCCTCCATTGGTGCCAACACCGAACCTGTTTCCTTTAACGAAGCGATGCGTGATCCACGATGGAATCATGCTGTGACTAAAGAGGTTGGAGCACTTGAGGAGAACAGAACATGGGACACTACAACATTACCCAAAGGAAAGCATGCGATAAGCTGTAAATGGTTTTTTCGTATAAACTATAAGTCTGATGGATCGATAGAACGGGTCAAAGCTCGGTTGGTTGCTCTTGGAAATCGACAAAAGGAAGGAACTGACTATAATGAAACATTTGCACCAGTTGTTAAGATGACAACGATTCGTATTTTGTTGAAAATTGTTGCTGTTCGTGGATGGGAATTATTTTAGATGGATGTTCACAATGCTTTCTTGCATGGTGATTTGGAGGAAGAAATATACATGAAACTCCCTCCTGGATTTGCAACTGATGATCCTTCCAAGGTGTGTCGTCTTAGGAAGTCTCTATATGGTCTTAAACAAGCTCCAAGGTGTTGGTTCTCCAAACTTTCTAATGCACTTATCGGCTTTGGATTTAAAACCAATTACATAGATTCTTCTCTCTTCACATACTCGAACGATGGTTCCTGTCTATATGTTTTGATCTATGTGGACGACTTCATCGTGGGAGGTAATGACTCTGAGTTAACAACAAAGTTTAAGAGATATATGAGTGAATGTTTTCATATGAAAGATTTGGGCCCTCTAAAATTCTTTCTCGGGATTGAAGTCTCAAGAGGGAAACAAGGAATATATATTTCTCAACGCAAATACACGTTGGATATTATTGCTGAATGTGGTCTGATCGGAGCTAAACCCATTGATAGTCCTCTTGAACAAAATCATAATCTCGCTAAAGATGAAGAAGAATTTTGCTCGAATCCATCTCAATATCGTCGACTCGTCGGTCGGTTGGTTTATCTGGGCCTTACACGTCCCGATCTTAGCTATGTGATCCATCTTTTGGCACAATTTCTTTCGAAACCACGACTCTGTCATTGGGAAGCCGCTGTTCGCGTCGTCAAATACTTAAAAGGGACTTGTGGCCAAGGTATTTTACTAATCAATAATTCCGATCTTCACCTTGATGCATATTGTGACTCTGATTACAACACTTGTCCAAAGACTCGTCGTTCTTTATCCGCGTATGTTGTTTTGCTTGGGAAATCTCCTATTTGTTGGAAAATAAAGAAGCAGAAAACAGTCTCCCTCTCTTCCGCCGAAGCTGAATACAGAGCTATGGCTTTCGCTTATCAAGAGATCAAGTGGTTAAAGGAGTTGATCTTACTCTTTCAGGTTCCTCACCCCGAACCAGTCACTCTTCATTGTGATAATAAGGCTTCTCTTTACATTGCTGCAGATCCTGTGTTTCACGAACGTACGAAACATATCGAAAAAGATTGTCATTTTATTAGAGACGGGATCAAGGAAGGCATCGTGTCGACTCGTCATATTCGTACTACCGAGCAGTTGGCTGATTTTCTTACGAAGGCTCTTGGCCGTGTTCAATCTCAGTATCTACTTGGCAAGATGGGTGTTCGAGATCTCCACTTTCCATCTTGAGGGGGAGTAATGGATGGTGAATTAACGTGATGGACTTAAGGCCTAAGACAAGGTTCTAGAAGATATGAAGAGATAGAAGAACAGAAGATTTACTTTCTTTATGATAATATATTTTCCTTCTCGTGTTCTCATATATATATATATGTAATCTCTTCGTCAAAGTCAATAACAGAACACAATATTCAGAGCAAACCCTAGTTTAGCAATATATTTGTGATATTATATGTATACCAGCTTTTTCCTAGAGTAAAAGACTATATTTTAAAAGGTTTCTCTTTAAGATCGATCAGCCTTTTCAATGTTGTAGTATCGTTTAAGAATTGAGACTTGCACGTTTCGATTTCGGGTTTCTATAAATCTCTTTGTCTTGTAGGATTTGAAGTAAGAGATGATTTTAAAAGATCTTGTGGCACTCTTTTAATGAAGAACTAATGCAAATAGACGAACCATGAAAAGCAAGAATTTCCAAGAACTCCAAGTTGATAAATTCCATAAAATTATGTTGTTGATAATCTGACGAGTAAAAAGAGAACTACGGGTGAATTTCACAAAGACCATGTACCTTCTCCAATAATTACAGAGGCTGACAAGAAAATCATAAAAATTAAGTTGTTTGCACTAGAAATTAAGTTACTTGCACCTCTAAAAAGGTCATACACATTTGTGTTCTCTTATATTGAGTTGACGATTCTTATCCAACTCTATGCATGGTGATGGGTTTATTGCATCTATTTCAATCCACAGCAGCGTCAATTTTCTGCAGATGCTTGTGACTTGTGTGAGAGAGGAAGGCTTTGAAAACAGAACTATAGAAGTCTCAAACTACCTCATCTGTTTATGAATTGCTTCCGAGACCTTTTGGGCTTCAAGAGACTTTTCCGATTCCAACTCTAATAGATTCCCGTGTAGATAAAACAAAGTAACTTCTATATATTAAAAAGATATATTTTTTAAAAAAGTATTATAGGAACCTGAGAATTTTTTTATAGCAACAATTTAAAATTGATCAATTTTGAAACCTCATGAGGAAAGTTTGACTAAATATTAATAAATTGATTTTTGAATAGAAAAAGATTTGATAATATTACCATAAAAAGTCATATGCATGTATTGACCCTTGCCACCTGTTCATCACTCTATGATATCAAAATTGTATAAATACTATCATTTGACAGAAGAAAATATATTACCCATGCTTTGATTGATGGTATAAAGTATTTTCTAAATAGTAGGGAGTAAGTTTTGTTTGATTTATGGTGTTTGGGAAATGGGATATGAATTTCCAATGGATTTTAGTTGTTATTTCGATTACATCATATTCTTGTTTTTGTAAATGGTTTTTTAGATTTCAGTTTAGAGGCATCTAAATCCAGAGATTTTAATATGTTTTCAGATGTTGTTTCTTTTGGCAAAAAATCCAACTTTGTTTTCCAACGGATTTTGTCAATATGAGATTAGTTTATTTTAACGAACTTTGGCATGCAAACCGTCAATTCAATTATATCATGTCTTTATTGTATTATTCTCCATTTTGTATGCAGTTCTTGTTCACAACTTTTTTTGTTTTAGATTTGCAACAAACTTCTGAATTTATCCTATGGATATTTCACTTGTCTAAGCATTTCTATGTTATGATCTCTTTGTGTTTTCAGATATTTGTTAGATTACATTTTAGAGGCATCATGTTCTTAAAGTCTAGCAAAAGATATTGTGAAACCTAAATCTGTTTTAAAATGATTCTGTGCGCAAACAATCTATTCTGATTGTTGTCATGCAGAGAATCGCAGTCATATGCACTTACACTTTCTCGATGACATCCCCAAAGACAGGTATCTCGCGGCCACTACCGATCCCAGATTCGAGTCCATACCCATCCCGACGGTGGAATATATGACCACATTGCTTTCTGACGTTGAGGGCCAGAAGTGGAATCCGCACCACCACCACCACCTGCGTGGCCAGGCACTTGGACGGTTTAAGATTGTAAGTTGTATCCCTATTTTGTAGGAATTTAAACTTCTTTTGAAGTTCCTTACTGTTTCAATTGAAGCGTTTTTTTTCTTTCGTATGAAATATATGGTTTTGAAAATCGTTAACAACGTGGAAAGCATAATGTTTTTTTTGTTAGGGGTAGTAACCACTTTTGCGAGTATTTGACTTATGATCTCACTGGTTTATGGTGGGCCTTTTTACTTCATGCACGATCTACAAGAACATCATTTGGAATTAGCAGGATAATAATTAATGAGTGTTGATGAAAAGAGACAACCAAACTTCAGGTACAAACATTCTTCGCACAAATTATTTTCCATTTATTGCATTCCTAAGTTTCACACACATTGCAACAATTTTCATTAGAAACTGAAAGTAACACTTTAATTTGGCCAAAGGGTCAGCTTAAAACCGATTATGATATAAAACATATGAAGAGAACCACCTTTTCTGGGAAAAAAAATGTTGATGTTAAAAGGAGCTGTGCTGAAGAATTTGCATGTCACTCTTCAATTCAAATCGGACAAAACGATTTTGAAAATATATCTGAGAACACAAATTATACGACAAGTTTGGGTCTCCGGTTTTAGCACTGTGTAAAGATCATTAGACAGCTTGAGTGTAGGGGCCATGTTAAGGGCAATTTAAGACATAAGTTGCTGACTTGGTTTGGCCTAAAGAGCAACGGCTGAGGAGATACATGTTTCAAGACATTCATTCATGCTTGCATGGAAGATATGTAGAAAGCGTGAATGAATGTCTCCGCGACATGTATCTCCTGACCTGCTGCAGGCTAAACCAAAAGTCAGAAACTTTTGTCTGAAATTACTCTCAACGTGATCTGAACACTCAAACTGTATAATTATCTTGACACAATGCTCAAACCCAAAACCACAGCTTGCTGTTCTCTTGACATTCTCAGATTTATTTTGACGTTCATTAATTTGGGAACTTGCCTGGATTGAGGAGTCATGGGCAAATTCTCTAGGACAGCTTCTTTTAAGTCCAATTTTTTTTTCAGAAGAAGTAAATCTTAAACAATTGCAAACTTGGATGTAGGCATGTAGCGGCCCAGAACAGGTAGACAAAATGCTAATTCAAGAATGGGAAAGTGCCGTAAACATGTTCATCGACGACCTTTGATTCGACATGGTTCGTTTTTTTCTCCAAAATCATTCAGTATTCAAGATGGAGCTTAGCCACTTTAGAGGCTTGAAATAAGGATGGTGTACCTAAAACCTAATATACTGTCTTTTGTTTAACCTCAACTATTAGCTTTTTGTTTTGTTTTGTTTTGTTGTATATATGGTTGTCGATATGTTTGGCTACCGATTTGAATTTTCAAGTTTCGCTCAACCCTCTTTAAAACGGTCTCACTTGCACTCCTACAAGTTTACGCTTCCATGAGAAACCTAACCCTGGTGCTAGAGTGGAGCTTTTATTATACCTTGAATTAATACTCTACTGTCTACATATAGTTTGTAAAAGAACATTTTTTTAAACATAAACCAATACAGTAAATATCATGCACTATCGGTCTCAAACCTAGAATTTTGCTTCCACGAGAAACTAGACTGAAGATTTAATTTATTTTAGATTTTAAGATTAAATTCTGCTGTATACAAATTTGTAAATACATTTTACTAAGACTTTCAAAAAGATACTACTTATCGGGCAGTCAAAAAAAGAAATAATTACTTTCAGAAATAATTTGTGAATAATTGTGTGGTTCTGAACTTCTGATAGTTAAAAAGGAATACCAATCCATGCAAAGATGATAACTTGGGTTTGAGATGGTGCGAAGCTTATTTACAAAAGCATGTGCACTATATCGTAGTCTGTTTTTTTTGACGATACACTATATCGTAGTCTGTTCAGTTGGAAATAATTACAGTACCAACCTCTGCCCTTAGGTGCTCGACTGCTCTTATAATTTACAAACAATTTCAACTTGGTCTTTAACATCACTTTGGACTTGGGAGCAAAACTTAAGAACAGAGCTTCTGCTGCTTCCCAAACCAGCTCCAGGGTGGTCGCCTCTCTTATCATAACGCCACTAGCGTCGCAGAACTCTTTCCAGCCTCCTAACAATCTCTTTCTATTACATTCCTCGTCAAACATATTCGTAGATTGCTTCAGCCCATATTTATCCAACAGCCTCATCTTATATGCCTTCTTTAATGTCATTCAGGTATTCACTTTTGTGAAAGGTAGCGGAAGATACTGCAACAAAGACGACTCAGAATTAATGAAACTGTGAAACAGACAACTAATGGCTTGGTCATGAAACTAACCAGTTTACATAATCTTATGTTGTAAGGTGTAACCGTTACTATCATGAATCGGTTTTAGGATGGTGAAGATGAAGCTTTCTATATCAATCTACCTTCTTTTCCTTTCTTCCTGAGCATTCCTGCGAAATACTCTCGTCTTGGCTGCTCTCTTCATCGCACTCTACTTCATAAGCTTCCTTCTGGTCTTTGGAAAACAACGTAGAACCAGAGTCCTACTCATTGATCAGTTTGAGGATGAAGAATTCCATTGGCACGACAGAAAATTTCCCACCCTTTTCTGATTAAAGTAGTTCCACATGACTTCTTTCGTTTCTAATCTGGTGTCCATGATCTGCCTTTTTCGTTCATCAGAATCATCTCTCCACATGTTGTATCTTGACCATTTTCCCTCACAAAACTATTTGAAAGATACTGGAAATTCATTACAATACAACATGAATTTGATCTAATTCATACCAAAGAGTAGAATAGCAGTGTACCATGTCATCGAGCGAAAGGCGGCACATTAGTCACAAAACAGAGGAGGCGTCTCGTAAAGAAGACTCTGTCTCTCTCTTCTTGGATTCTTCTTCCTATGAACCTTCCCTCAAAAAAGAAAAGAATAAATCACATGAGCACATTGCTTAAATGTGTCTATCTCAGATTCAGAGTTAGAGAGAGAGACACTCACTGAGGTTCTCGTTGTCTGAACACAATCCATATTGAATCTCACAAAAACTGGGTCCAAACAACTTCACATGTAAAGCCATGTCTCTAAAGATAGTGAACCCAAAAGTAAGATGTTACAGCTTAGCTCTCAACCTGAAGAGCCACCACAGGAGGAGATCTGTTGAGAATCATCACACGGTTCTCTCTTAAAAACCTCCAAAAACATAGGTTCTCTCCCGCGTTTCCTGTCTCTACTCCATATTTATAGGCATAAGTTACATTTCCTGGCCCATTGGTAAACAAAACAGAGTTCCCACTCACACCACAACCACGAGGAAGCTCCTTAGCCGAGCAAGAGAAATTCCCCAGCTCTCCAATAAACAAAACACGGTCTCCCAAATCGCTGACCACAACCCATTCACCAGCCTCCTCATCTAGCCTGCTCACTCTACAAACAAACCGAAAATAATTTAACTCACCATATCTTGGGACGATTTTCTCAACCAGGAAAAGCTCATCATCGCCGGATGGAACTAGATAATTACTTGAGTTCAAAGGCTTTGAGGGCTTAAAAGGAGTCGCTTCCAGAGAACAAGGATCAATAACGAAGATTTCCCCGCTAAGAAAGACAGCGTAAAACCTACCTCTAAAAGTGAACAAATCCCAGCAAGAAGCATCTGAGAAATTGTTAACACGCATCCACCTCATTTCAGCACTTGTTAACACTAACAAAACTTTAGTGTAGTTGAGTAGCACAACGAATCCTCCTCCTTCTTGATCTAACGGAAGCAAAGCCACGCCTCTGTAAGCTCTGATGTCCACGCTTCAGGATCCCAACCGATCATTCTGTACTGATGTCCTAGAGAGATGATCTGACAGTCTAGCATGTTCATCAAGGTTGTCTTCACTTTCACTGTACACTGAAGAGGCTCCATATGATTATGCTCTGACTCATCTAGACCTATATCTCCTAGAAAATACTCACAAGGCGACGTATCTCGGACTCTAAAGAAAAACAAAGGGATCTTCTCAAGGATACACAAGTCTAAGCTATCGTAAGGGAAATCAGCAAAAGTGGGAAGAGAGTAACTCGGACGTAACAAGGAAGAAGGAAACGGAATCGACGATCGCCACGAGGTGCAAACAGAGCGAACATGAACAACTTCGAAACAGTTGTCAAGATAAGTCAAGATGAGTTGCAGTAGCTCTCCAGGGAGAAGAGACCACTGCTCTTTCGTTCCAGGTTGCGCTGATTTGGACGCGGGAGACAGCTGCAATTTCGAAACCTACAAGAAAAAAAAAGAAATTACAATTTTTGAAGTACACATCCGCGAATAAGCATCAGAAACGAGTTCTTACGCAATCCAGGAGAAGAGAGCAGTCTATGCATGATGATGTCTCCGTTAAATCCAATTTCAGAACTGAAGGTGGAGAAGAGTACGTACCCAAAACCTGGATTAAGTGTTAAGAACCCTAAAAAATCACAGAGACACAGAAGAAGAAGGTTGAAAAAGTCAGAAACGAAACCATCTTCTCCCATATATTTTCGGATCTGGCGAAGTAAAATTTGTTTCCGGGAGGAATTTTTCTTTTCTCCCGGAGGCAAAACGCATTTCTGGCCACGTCCGATCAACCAATTTGACTAGTCGGGTCGGGTTGACCCAACGGGCTTCATTCCGGAATTTGGGCCTGATTCAGCAGATTGAAAGAGTTACCAGTCCATCTTCCCCATCTTTGTTTCTTTATGGCCCTGATGGGCTTCACGTTACATAATAGAAGAAGAGTTGGGCTTATGGTAAAAAGAAGTCACCTGATGACCATCAGCATGAAGTAAGCTTATCTTAGACAGAGGAGTATGCATCCAAAAAGTTACAAGTAGCCACCAGAATGTCTACATATCCTCACAACAAAAACAACATACAGTGACTTCTTCACTTCTACAATTGGACATTGTCACTAGTTAAAACATTGATTTAGGCAATTTTTTTGACCCCAGGTACATTTTCAGTTGGTCTCTTGTTTCACCTTGGAACAAAACTTAAGACCAGAGCTTCTGTCTGCTCCCCAAACCAGCTCCAGGATGATTGATTCTCCGATCTTCACACCGTTAGCATTGCAAAACTCTTTCCAACCTCCTTCCAATCTCATTCTGTTACGTTCCACCTCAAAACACATTTTGGTAGACCACTTCACGCCGTGTGTATCCAAGAAACTCATCTTCTTTGCCTTTTGTAATCCATACACCTTTGTGAAAGGTATTGGAAGCGTCTGAGAGAGAGAGATTCAAACGAGGGGAAGATAAGGATGAAGAAATGATAAAGAAACTTACTTAATGGTTTGGTGATGAGACTAACCAGTTTAGATTCTCTGATGTTGTAAGGCGTAAGGGTTACTGTCACAAAACGGTTTTGAGATTCTGAAGAGGAAGCTTTCCATATCGATCTACTCTTCACTACATTACCTTCTAATAAGCAATCTTCTTTTTCTATCTCTCCAGGGGATATACGTAAACCAAGAGTTCCACCTCTTTGGATCAGTTTGAAAGTTAAGAAATCTCCAGCTCTGAGTCCATTAGCTTGACAAAAATTTCTCCATCCTCCTCTGATGTAAGTAGTTCCGCATGATTTCTTTCGTTTCAAACTTACAGTCCACGATCTGCCCTTTTCATTAATCAGAATCATCTCTCCACATCTTGTGTTTAGACCATTTGCTCTCACAAAACTCATTGGAAGATTCTGGAAATTTCATTACAATACAAACATGAGTTTGAATCTAATCAGACCCCTTGTATAAGAGTTTCTTTTAGTGTTTAAAAAATCAAAGAATTAGAATACCAGTGAGTCATAGCGTAGATTTGGAGCCGTGACATTAGCCACGAAACAAGATTGATCTAGTGAAGACTCTGCTTTTTGCTTTTTCCTTTGAATCTTCCCTGAAAAAGAAGAGACTACATCCAACTAATATTAAACTAAAGAAGAGACTCTCTATCTTTTTATATAATACTTACAGATTCATATTCCACTATATGAGCACATCTCTTAATATATATCAGTTAGAAAGGCAAATGAACACAACTCACCGAGATTGTTCTGGTTGTCTAAAGAAGACACATATTGAATCTGACAACAACTAGGTCCCAACATTGTCACGTGAAAACTCATGTCTCTCTCTTGTTTGAAAACAAGGATGTCGCCGATTCGAAGATCATGTGCGAGAGTAAACTCCTTCCAACCGTTTGCAAGTCTCTGGCCTTCTACTTTCACTTTCCAGGTTATTTTGGATGCGTCTGATCTTAACTCTGTCGTCTTCTTCTGCTCATTTCTTCCTTGTACATTCTTCAAGAAGAAAGCCACAGGAATTGTCTGAAACAACATGCAAATACATAATAGACACATTATGCTCAATGAGCTTCTCAAAAGACAGAGACATGGACTGAGATAGAAGAAGGGAAAGAGTAAGAGAGAAAGATTACCAAATGTCTGTGAAAGGCAAGAAGAAGAGGCTTGAAGAAATGTTGATTCGCCATTATCAAATCTTCTAATTCTCTCTCAGACTTCACACTGCAATTATAAAGAGTGTAGTAAACACAAAAATTATAAACATGTCAAAGACTTATTTTTATGGGAATTTTATTAGAAATGTCATTTTCAGAATTAAAGTTATGAAAAATGTCATTTTCATTATTTCCTTCTTAGAAACGCCATTTTCTGATTTTGTGTCATATAGAAAAAGACGAAATTACCCTTTAAAATGAAAAGCTAAAATTTAAATTGGCTGAATTAGAAAGTGACATTTTTGCAGGTGTCCAAACAAGCATTAATTGTTCTTTTTACAATGGTTAGATCTGTAGAAAAAGTATTTTATTATCTAATATTTTTAGTGTAGGTAATTAAGAAAAGTTGAATGTGTTCCTCTATTTTTTGGAAGATGATTTACTAGACAAGTTTCTTATATGTCCACATTGTTTGCTTCTTGTCCAGATTGTCTTGTGGACAAGCCTTTTTGAATATTTGGTCCACTACTATGGTAGACAATATGTTTAAATTTTAAATTTGTCAACATGTTGGTCGTAGACAAGATGGTTTATAACAATGATATACATGTGAAGATGCTTGTCCACTATTAGTGCTAGGTCTTATATGTTTGTCCACTCCTTATTTCGTTTATGATGTTTGTCCACAATTTGTATATAAAAATATGTCCATCGAACGTAAGAGACACTAAAGAGATTAATACAACAAACAAACATGTTATAACTTAAGAAAAACAGGCTGTTACAACAAAATTATGCTTATTCCAAACCAGATATACCAAAAATTGAAGGAATATAACCTTTAAAGTTGTCCATAAAAAAAAAGGACAAGTTTATGTTTTTAGATCTGGTCCATAAGTGAATACCTATTTTGGCATTCAATATTGTTTTCTGGAAGTCCCACACTTATGTATTTCTCAAGTCCAACTTGTGTGCACCAACTAGTTAGAAGATCTGCATGATGGACAACAAAGTTAGTAGACTAATTAGAAGATGGACAATATTTTAGATTTGGTCCATCAGTTAGTACCTAGTTAGATTTTTAATGTTTTCATTCGGGAGTCACTCCTTTGAATCCTCTTCAACACTTGTATCCAATGATTGGTTGGGAGATATGCAAAATAGACAATAAAATGAAAGTTAGTCAGTTGACAAAGGGATAATGGACGAGTTACGTGAATGATATAATGTCCTCTAAATCTTGTCCATCAATTAATACCTAATTTGGTTTCCAAAGATAATAGATGAATCTCATCTCCAATCTCGATGGAAGCATCTTCGACGACAACAAGAGCTCCTCCTATAACATTTAAAGGGGTTTAGTCCACCGGATTTGTTCCTTCGAATCTGGTCCACCAGATCTAGTACATCAAAAAACAAATATTAGGTGAGATGTTAGATCTGTTCCATTAAAATTGTATGGAGAAGAAAACAAACAAAAAAAACTAAAAATTGAGAAATATCATACTCAGCTTTGAGAAGATCATCTTCATAATGAACAAAAAGCGTTGTTCATCCACGGAGGTTGGTCCTGTTTCTTCTCCATTAGATGAGACCGTCAGAGTTATTAGAGATGGAAAAAGGATATAGAGGTTTCTGGGAGAGAAGGGAGAGAGAGAGATGGAAGAAGATGAATAATAGTAGGTGAGAGATATAAAAATCTAAAAAACGATAACAAACAAATAATATTAACTAGGTAATAACCCGTGCTGTTGCATCGGTGAAATTTTTGTTTGATATATTACATATGTAAATATATTTATTTAGTATAACATTTATAATACAATTTTATATTGGTTTGAATTCATTAAGTTTATGAAAGTTTAAAATATTAATCGTTTCACCATAAATTTTAGATTGACATGATGACGGATCTGGATCGAATGTGAACCGAATTAGTGATCAATTAGATTTTTATCAAAATCTTGAACAGTCAAGTCATAGAAAAACCACAAAAACTAAATTTCATGAACCAAATGATTTAAATAAAATTGTTAACCTGGTCAAACCCGTCCGCTAAGCCATCCCACAACGGGTTTAAATATTTTAACCGCGAAATATCTTTGCATCTGTCTCGCTCAAATTCGTGAGATCCGCGGGTAACCCACATGCATTTCAATAAATTATTTTTCTAATATAAAATATATTTAAAGCTTAAAATTAATTTATATTAATAAAGTTGTGTGATAAAGTCTTTAAGAATAACACATTTGTTTTTTTTTTTGTTATAAAAACAATGGCATATAGCTGTAAATAATAAATCAAAATGAGGCTAAATAACTAAATGTGTCTCAACTATCGGTATAATCTGATTATTTTTTTCATTTTTATTGGTCTGGATTTTCTAAATTTTAAGATTTCAGTAAAAACACTATAACTACATATTTATATATATTGTTTAACTACATAGTTATCCAAATTAAAATATATGTTCATGTCATTTCAAAATGGTGATCATACTTCTTTTTTGGGAGAATATAGGTATTGGTTTAGCAAAAGAATAAACGTTGAGCCAGTTTCAAATGATCTTTGATTTTTTCACTATTATAGATTTATAAAATTATTAGAAAGGTAACATTATTTATATTTTTGAAAATATGATTTTAAAGATATATTTTCTTACATCTCATAATATAGTTATATTATTCTATTACAATACATAGTGAAATTAATTTAATTTCGAAAATATGTAGGAAATAATATTTATCAATTTTTGAATAATATTTACCAATTTTAGAATTTATAGGATCAAAATATTGTATATATAAATAAATTGAATAGCAGCAGTGGCAGTTGACAAAAAAAATATATAGCAGTGACAGTTTTATGTAATTTTATGGAATACTAAGGGCAAATAATAAATTAGGTATAGAGCTCTCTAGCGACAAACACATCAGATTTTTCTTCATAGTGCTTCTCTTTTAATATATAGGGGATTATTGATTTTATTGTTCAATATTTTTTAGGGGCAAATTCGTCAATTCGAAAAAAAGTTGTGACATCCAAGAAAATATTTTAAGAAAAATGGGATTCTTATTTAAGTATGTCACTGTTCATGGTATACCTAATAATTTTTCCTATTTCTATTTTTAACTAGAGACTCTTTGGTTTCCCACTAGTGAACACTCCTAGGAACCCGAGAGCTTTTTCAAAAAAAAAAAAATCTAGTAATGATTAATTTTGTTTCAAAATTGTTGAGTTGTTTTTTCTTTATAGGACTTGGTTACGGAGGAAAACTTATGCACTTTACATGCTTTTATAATAACAATCATAAATTTCTCAATAAATCAATTAAGTAGAAGTGAATAGACGATTAACCATACCTATAACATGTTTCCTCAGTGGAAACAGAGCCTAACAAGAACCTCCCACTAGGTTAGCTTCGGTAAGTTGCACGCCACTACAAGAATGCTTTATCACGCTTCCTACATGTGTTCGCTGTAAAAATATATATACCTGCAGCTTATTTCATCACTGTGTGGCTTAAATTTGGCTCCAAGCCTCCAAGGCTTCAATAGGAGACACACATGACCCGTTTCATTACCTTGCAATGTACAGTCTTTCAGATTTGTACCCATGAAAGTGACTTGGAACATCTGCTGCAGGTTGAGACATATGATTTACTTCTTTCAAAAGACTTTGGCAACTTGGAAGTGTACTTGTAAAAAACATGACCATGTGATACCAAGTACTCAGCCGGGCAAACGCAGCTTTGAGATTTCATGAGACATCTGTGTGGTGTTGACAAGGTTGTTGTGGGGAAACTCTCGCGAAAACACATTAAAAGTTAAAATACGATTGATCTAGTCTTCAACATATCAAGCAACACTAGATACACTCCACAACAATAATTAACATCAGAGATCACAAAATATATAAACTTAATATCGAATCAAAAGATAAGGTTGCTTGTGATCTAATTAAAACAAAAAACCAACAGTTTGTCTCATTTCATCACACGGTTCTCTCTTGAGAATCTCCCAAATCACTGACCTCAACCCACTTACCAGCCTCCTCATCTTGCAACTTCACTTGAAAAGTTACCTCAACCATGAAAGATTCACCATTGACAGATGGAATCGGATAGTCTAGTGACTGTTTAGGTGAAGGCGTCAGGGAAGTCACTTCCAGCTAAGAAAGGACGATAATCTGGGACACTCTAAAAGCAGAGGACCAACACACCAAATTCTCTTCCTCCATCAAATGTTAAGCGGAAGAAAAGTTAAGTTATGCAGGTAAGTGTTTCCAAAAGTGTAATCAGAAGTACAGTCCAATGAAGAAGAAAAAGAAAAAAACAACAAAACGTATCCATTAGCGAGAATTTTGGATTAGCACCCACTCCAGAGAGACAGAGCCGGAGATCTGTTGACGATCGCCACACGATTCTCACTTGACAATCTCCAACAACAGAGGTCATCTTCTGCCCTTCCTGTATGTACTCCATACTTGTAGGCGTACATTACACTTCCACCCTCATTAGTAAACAAGATTGAGTTCCCATTCACACCATAACCATCAGGAAGCTCCTTAGCTGAGCAGCAAACATTTCCAAAGTGTCCAATAAACAATACACGGTCTCCCAAATCGCTGACCACGACCCATTTACCAGCCTCCTCATCTAGCTTACTCACTCTACATATGAAGCCATTAATATCTACTTCATCAGAAGAAGTTGGGATAGTATTCTCAACCAAGAAAAGCTCATTATCACCAGAAGGAACCAGAAAATTGCTTGAATTCATAGGCTGTGAGGGCATCAGGGGAAAAATCACTTCCAGCGAATAAGGATCGATAATGACAACATCTCCGTTGAAAAAAGTTGCATGAAATCTCCCTCTAAAAGTGACTAAATCCCTGCAGGGAGCATCTGAGACGTTCTGAAGCCACATCCATCTCATGTCAGGGCTTCTTAACAGCAACAAAACTCTACAGTAGTTGAGGACCACAACGTATTCTCCTCCTCCTCTGTCTTTTTTTAACGGAAGAAAAGCCACGCCTCTGTAATTTGTTGACGATTCTTCATGATCCCAACCAATCATTCTGTACTGATGGCCTAAAGAGAGAATCTGACAGTCAAGCATTTTCACCAAGATTGGATCAGATCCTGGGATCTTCACTTTCACTGAACATTGAAGAGGGTATGGAAGAAGCTCTATATGATCGTCTTCGTCTCGGCGGCCTATTCCTCCCATAACATACGCAGAAGGCGACACAGCATCACGAGTTTTGACGACTCTAAAGAGAAACAAAGGGACCTTCTCGAGTGTGCACGAATCTTTGCTTTCGAGAGTGAACTCGACGAGTTTGGGAAGAGAGTAACTTGGTCGTAACAAGGAAGAAGGAAAGGGAAATGCGGATCGCCACGTGTTGCAAACAGAGCGAGCATGAACAACATCGAAACAGTTGTTAAGAAGAGTTGAGATTGTTAGCAGTAGCTCTTCAGGGAGAAACGACCAGTCTGTTTTGGACAATGTGAGATCTTTCGTTGCTGATGGAGACGGAGACAGCTGCAGTTTTGAAACCTAAAAAAAAAAAAAAACCAAAAATTACAATTTTTCGAAGGTTTTTAAGATTGTTTCAAATCAAATACAAAAGATCGGGTGAGAAAGAGAGTTCGTACAAGTTCCGGGAGAAGAGAGCAGTCCAGTATCATGGATGATGTCTTCTTCTCTGTTTCAGGTTCTTCCATGTTTGCTGATTTGCTGCGATTTGTGAAACTCCGAATTAGGAGTCGTCTAGAGTAGATTAATCGCAGATCTAGCCATCGGGTCGTGTTTTGACTTTTGACTCAGTACCAAGTCATTATATTTAACTTGCAGAAATGTTTAAAGCATTATTTATTTATTTATTTTGGTATGAATTAGGCTTATTTATCGACCAACCAAAGAAAAAAAAAAAAAAAAATTGAAGAGTTACGCAAAAGTAGTTCCACAAGTCTTCGATGATAAAACTCTGTTATTTTTTATTACAAACCAGTTGAATATAGGTTCACATTTTTGTATATGAATATGAGTGTGTGTATAAATCTTTGAAAAGTGTTGGGAGCTCATCACAGTTTCAGCTGGTTACAACCTCTCAACGATCCGTAAAGAGGTAGAGAGTTTCTGAAACCAGCAATGTCTTCGATTTCTACAGATGGTGATACGACTTTGTCTTTGTCAGATGCCATTTCCTTTGAATGTTGGTTTCCGTAAACGCATACACTCAACGATTTCTTTTTTGGTGCGTCAACCTTTATGTATTCGTTGAAGAAATCTATTAGTTCTTCCTTCTTTAGCTCTTTCAGTGCAGTCACCTGACCATAACATAAAAAAAATATGTAAAAGGGTTTGTGTTATATGGCTTCAAAAAGGAAGACTTAACGGAATTTGCATTATGCGGTTTATCGATTACCTCTGCGTCTATGCGGTTAAATTTGAGTGTCCCGTCTTGAATCTCTCCCCAGTAAAACCCGGATTCCTCACTCAAGTTCTTGTGTTTTTCAAGCTTCATATCTATCAACGCTGTTACATTGCTCTGGGAAGAAAGTCATATCACTTAGTGCATTGATATTTAATATATCAAGCAAAGCAAATATCATCTAGAGCAACTGGTTGTGTCATCTCACCTTGAATTCTTCATCGCTAATATTGTAAAGTTTACTCTCAAGGTCTTTGAGTAGTGACTCGACCCTCAAATCTATATCTCCAGGACCCTATTAACAAAAGCAATTAAAGAGATATGCATAAACTAGAAAGGGCTATGCAAAGTCCGAGTGGCAAAGAGTCAAGAAAGATAGGTAGTTTGGTACCTTGACTGAAGACTGGATAATGAACTGTACACCATAGACACCAGAGTCGTTTCTGTATCGCAGAAAAGTCATTATTTATGTGTTAACAAGAACTCAGTAGCATGCAAACGTATGAGAAATTGATTCATATGTACCTTTGAGAGAGTGAAGTGATGTAACCAAGTTGCTCAACCGTTCTAAGCTGGTGAAAAGTGGCTTGCTTTGCAATAAGTTTAAACATTTGAAGTTTGATATTCATGGAAAACTCATCTTGATGAACCTGTTCGTTTGCAAACCAATATCGTTAACAATGACTCTTAGTACCAAGATCTACGAGAAAAGCTTTATAAGAAATGCAGTAAACTAATAATCTTGTGGCAAATATACCTGAATGTAATGGACTAGAGCAGAATTTTCATCGTTGGGGTTTGTGCCTTGTTGATTGTAGAAGTATTTCATTCCTGTTTTGAGCTCTGTAACCCTATTTGTCAAGAACTGAGATGCAAATAACGGACGACAAATAGGTTTAGGATCGTTAAAGAGAACATCTTCAACATGCTTCACCATTGACTCAGCTTCGCTCTTCTCAACATTTCCTGAAATGAGTGTCTTAGATAATGATACCACAGGTCCACAGCGACTAGAAAGAAAAAAAAGGAGTGAAGACTAAAGACTATTATACCTGCAATATAGCACTCAACAAATGTCCTTGATAACAACATTGGAACAAACTTAGCCAAGTCTTCAGCTTCCAAATAAGAAAGTGCATCTAGTTCCTCTGTCCAAGGCCAAGAGTGATCTTGTAATACCATTGAGCAGTAACTCATTGCTTGATGATATGGTTGTCGGAATTTGTGATTTTGGTATGCCTTTGTGACCGTTTCCTGTTACAGATCAAAGTAAAGCAGAGAAACATGGTATCAATATATATATATGGTAATTAACAAGGCTTATTGATGTAGTGATTTGAAGTCTACTAACAAAGGTTTTACCTTAATAAGAGCATCCGCAATGGTGGACACTTGGTTTTGGTCCCCCAAGTTTTATAATATAATTACGAGAGTTTCTTATTTTTAGTATGAGCATTGGTGTCTATTTGTATTTGGTCCCTCGAATAAATTAATTATATTTTCAAAATTTAGAAATTTTATTCAACTTAAAAACAAAAACAAAAACAGAAAACATAAAACATAAAAAGAAAAACAAACATTTTATTCAACTTATAGAAATTTTAAAATTAATCTTCATTATCTTGAAGATGTCCAAATTTAGTCCAAATATGCTCAATCAAATCATGTTTTAGTTGGTCATGGGCTTGTTTATCCCGAAGTCTTGTTTGGCGAGTAATCGTAGTGCCGATATTTGAACCCACACCGGCGGCACCAACGGTATATGTTTGATCCACATGTTCTCCTTGTTGAAATTCAGAAACAATGTTTCGGTAACTGTATGCATGGCGTTCATCTTCGACAATCATATTATGGAGTATTATGCATGATCTTATAACATTTGCCATTTTGTATTTATCCCATAAACGAGATGGATTTTTAATAACGGCGAATCTAGCTTGCAAGACTCCAAATGCACGCTCAACATCTTTCCGCACAGCTTCTTGTTTTTTAGAAAAAAAAGATTTTTTCATACCTTGTGGAAGTCGGATAGATTGAATAAAAGTGGCCCAATTTGGATAAATCCCATCAGTGAGATAGTACGCCAAATTGTACTCCCTTCCGTTGACAACGTAGTTGACTTCCGGAGCTTGACCGGTTATTATGTCATCAAAAACATTAGATCGATCAAGAATATTAAGATCGTTCATAGTACCTGGAGCTCCAAAAAAGGCATGCCATATCCAGAGGTCATACGAAGCTACTGCTTCCAACACGATTGTAGGTTTTCCGGTTGACCGTGAATACATGCCTTTCCAAGCAGTGGGACAATTCTTCCACCCCCAATGCATACAGTCAATGCTCCCAATCATCCCGGGAAATCCACGCTGTTCATTTTGATAGAGTAGTCTTTCTAGATCCTCCGGTGTAGGACGTCTTAGATATTCATCCCCAAACACTTGGATGATGCCGGCGGTAAACTCATGCAAACACATCCGAGCTGTCGAAGCACCAATTTGTACATACTCGTCAACACTGTCAGACGAACTACCATATGCCAATTGACGAATTGCTGCAGTACATTTTTGTATAGGTGAAAGACCAGCCCGTCCGGTTGCATCCAGGGTTTGGCGGAAATATTCGATTTCGGTAGAGAGACGTTGTAAAATTCGCATGAACAATGGCTTGTGCATGCAAAACCGTCGCCGGAATAAATATTCTGGAAATGTTGGAGTGTCACTAAAATAATCATTCCAAAGATTATTGTGGCCTTCTTCCCGGTTTCGCTCGATAAAAATCCTTTTGTTTGGCTAGTTTGGTTCCGAAATAATATGCGAAGCATCATAAATATTTTCTAAATAAGCATCAAAATTATCACCATCATCTCCTTGGTAGTGATAATGAGCATCATCTGCTTGGTAGTGATAATGGTTTGAAGATGATCCCATTTATTAGAAAGAGTAAACTTGTGTTTAAGAGATCAAGAGAGAGCTTGTATTGAGGATAAAGGAAGAAATGACTTGTATTGAGAAAAGTAAACTTGATCTTGTGATAGTGTGAATGAATTTTGCCAAATTGATCTGGACGCATATATATAATGAAAGCCAAATTGATCTTGTGACTGATTCGTGGGTGTAACCCGTGATATTAAACCCCGTGAAATGTGGAACCCGTGAGTTACCACTTTTACAAGTATATACTGCCAATAATCTGTGATATTAAACCCGTGAGTCTCAACATCTAAGTTATTACACAACACACATCCGAGGTATTACATGAACAATATAACAAGAAGACATAACACAATAGCCATTACACCAACAACCAGGACATCATTTACATTTCTAAACCTATTCTCTTTACGTAGCTCAGAAAAAGCATTTTCTAACATAACCAGCTTCTATTCTGTGGCACAACTCTGGTCCCTAACATGGTTGATAGCTGATTCATAGTCATTGAATAAGGTTAAATAATCTACCTTCTGTGACAGCACTTCATATCGTCTATCTGCATCTCTCATCTCCTCCATTACAGCGACATCCCACCACTTGTGAATATGCATCTCTCCATCATCAACATTTGGGCATGTGAAGAACCTACAATAGGTAACACAGTTATCATATATAGTTAAGCTTAAACTTCGGATACATTAAAAACAAAACAGTATCGACAATCACACACCTTCTGTTGTAGCAGTTGGACAGAATAGGATGAGCTCCACAGTAGCAAACCTTGGGGAATCCATGCTCAACCTCGGGTTGAGGTGGGTATTGACTCGACTCAGCCGTTAACCTCGACGTACTCTCTGCTTCATCCATAAGAATCAAAGCCTCCGGGTACCTATCATGCTCATAGGATGAGCTCCACAGTAGAAGCATATATGATTAATACTTTCATTAATATTTAAGATGAACTAACAATCTAATTAAGTTGGTTAATACAATAGCCGAGTTACTAGAAATTAAAATACACTTATATTGATTTAGTTTGAAACAGGAAATACAAATCAAACAAACAGGAAATACAAATCACATACATAAGCCGAGTTACTAGAAATTTAAGCAAGAAAAACAAACAACAAACACATGCTCTAATATCAGAAATACTGGGACACTATCTTGTTCATGATAACTTCTTCACTCGCATTCAAGGGTTCTTTTTTGGCTAAGAGAGTGTCTAGGATGGCCAGCTTCTGTAGTTTCTCCTTTTCAGCCAATTCCTCTTTCTTGACATCCCACATGCTCTTATACTCAGCAAGAGTCTTCATGTTTGTGGACTGAGCATTGTTCCTCTTCGCCTTCGCAGCCTTGATCCCTTGTGGCCTTTTCTCATGCTCCTCAACATTGCAGCTTGATGATTGTGAACCTTCAGTAGCTTGTTTCCTCTTCGTTGCAGGCTGAGAGGGGGGGCGTGTTAATAGTGTTAAGGGTTAGAAATTTCTGCTCAAACCTTAACCGAAACCAACAATGTTCAAGGTTAAATCTCTTCTTATGGTCAGCGAAGTAGATATCATGTGCATTCTTTAAGATATCATTTTCAGAATGACCAGAGCTGTTCAGTCTCTCTGCAGCTGCGAATGCCGCACAGAACTTGTTAGTTTGGTCATTTATCTTGTGCCAACGCTGCTTGCATTGTGAGCTGCTCTGTCCAGAAGGTGGATAACTTTCCCAACGAAAGTTTTCATTTAAACCACCTTCTTCTTGACTGCTAAGCAGGTTTAAGTAAGAAGAAGACTGAAAGAAGGGATTCGTAGAATCCATATGAAGAAGCGAGTAGAGAAGAGAAGGAATGAGCAGAGAAGCGAGTATAGAAGAGAAGTGATAAGCGAGTAAAAGTGAGAAGGGGTTACTAAATGAAAGAGATTTATGATGGAAATAGGAAGAAGATTGTTGGGGTTTAATAGGTTAAAAGGTAACTTGCAATAAGTAACAAAACATAAAGACCAAACAACCAATGTCTAATCACAATTTATGACAAGTACACATTATAACTACCAAATTAAACAAGAAACTATGAACAAACCACACTAAAATAAATCAACTACACAACAATCACAATTTATTAGAAGTAGACATTACAACTACCAAATGAAAAACCTAATGTAAAAAATCAATGTAAAATCATTTTAGCAACCATATGAGTGTTATCACACCTAGTTCGTATACATGTCGAAGCAACCATATCAATTACACAACAATCACCAAATTTAAAACCTATAATAGAGTTTCTATATACCAATGATCCGTTAAAAATTAAGACAAAAAAACCAAAATTTACCAAAATCAATGTTAAAAACAATTTTAGCAACCATAAGATTTGGTAAACTATCAACAGCAAACGACACAGACACAAAGACGTTCATAAGATGAACTTCGACATACTTAACTTCGAAGTTCATCTTACCAACGTCTTTGACAATAGAACAAATCGACTTTTAGACAGAGACAAATCGATTTTTACATAGAGACAAATCAATCTTTACACATGAAAAAAAAGAACGAGACCGATAACCCTAATTCAATATCCCTAATTCAATAACCCTAATTCAATAACCGTAATTCGATAACCCTAATTCTCTAACCCTAATTCTCTAACCCTTATTCGATAATCAGTGATAATGAGAGAAATCTCATATTGGGGGAAGAAGACAAACCTTAATTACCACGATTGAACCGCCAGACAAGCTTCGGGAGACAGAGAAGATCGCTTCGGGAGAGAAGATCGGACCGCCAGACAAGATTCGAGACAGAAGATCGGACCGGCTTCAGGAGAAACAGAAGATCGGCTTCGGTAATTCGTCAAGAAATTCCGGTGAGAAGAACGGAACGGCTGCGTGAAATCGTCGAGGAGGTGTATCGCGTTTGTCGTCGCCGTCGAGAGAAAACAAAGAAGTCGAAAAATTTTGTCTCAAATTTTTTTTTTCCTTTAACCCTAAAGAATTCAACACCCAATCAAAATGGAGCACGTGGCGAAGAAGACTCATTGAGAGAAAGCTCATTGAGAACCTTTTCCACACTAGCTGGATTGAACTTCGTAGGCAGTGATGATCCAACCAGCCAATGCTTCCTTGGGTATATCTAAAGGCCAAGTGATGAGATTGTAAGAGTAACTACCTATTCTACTTTGTTTCATCTTAAAGTATAGACTGAGCATGTCTAGATTTATGTGAAGTTTAAATGATAAGAAATTATGAGAATTGTATATTGAACAGCTGAAAATACTATTACCGTCATTTTTGGTGAAATACGTGTTGCATAAGAAATTGGGTGTATTTTGGCTTGATAATGAAATTCTGCCTCACAGATAGCTGAGAGCTGCAACAACAATGACAGAGATGTATCAAAATCTTTAATAACACTGAATCAATAGCAATACTATAGCCAGATTAAAAGCAGTCAACAACAGAAAATATGTAAACAAACATAGGTCCTAGAAACAGTAAAACATAATAATACGAATACCTCATCGAAAATCCACTGGGAAACACCAGACTGTTGTAAATGCTTAATGTGTCTAAACAACAATCCCAAAATATCTTCCATATGCTCTGTATACAAAGAACAGACACAAAATCAAACCAAATCCAGAAAATATGACTACACATCAAGCACATCATTACCATCTACTCAACATAAAAGAGATTGTTGCATATAAGAATAAACCAAAACTAATAAGAAGAATACATAAACCCACCATGGCCAGCATTAGTAAGATCAATTGTAACATTGAAGAAAGAATACTCCATAGTCCATTCTGCTTCGCCAGCATACAGTCCCGTTGCCCAACCTGTGGAAGTATTAACAAGAATTAAGGAAGATTACTAAATGTAAAACTGCTGATACACAAAATTAAGTAAACAAGCAGTTGAGCAAATTCTTTAAGGGAATAAAATTATATCATTGACTATTAGTGCAGCCTAAATCTCTCAGCCTCTACACTACAATATAATGGAGGAAAGCGTGTAGTGTACAGAACATTTACCACAAGCTCATAGGGCTTTTATGATGAGTTTTTTTTAAAGAGATCAATTTCCATTGGTGAACTCTCCTTGGAACTCGAGAGCTTTGATTGCTGATTATTATTGTTAATTAAATCAGACTTATATAGTTTATCTCCATATTTATTGTTGACCTTCTTGGTTTCCGAATATCGAAGAAAAAACTCAGAAGGCGACACATCAGCAGGAGCTGAAGCTCGAACTCTAAAGGTCAACGGAGAAGAAAATTCAAGAGGAAGGAGAAGAATGTTGTTTTGTTGTCGTGGACTAAGATTTGAGAGTTATACACAGCCAAACCCATACATATAGCTTTGAGAGTTCGTGAGACAACCCTTTCCATAAACATAGCTGTCGGTGTTGAGAAAGTAGTTGGTTAGAACAAAAACTGAAACTGAAATACAAGTTATCTCGTATTCAGCATACCGTCTTGACACAAAAATTCACACACACTTCAGAACAGAACATAAAAGATCACAAAAGCTAATAAAAAAACAAAACCAACGGTATATCTCAGGTACCCAAAGCGAGATTTTCAGAATGGTCATCAACGCGGAGAGCCACCACCGGAGATGTGCTGAGGATGGTCACACGTTTCTCTCTTGAGAATCTCCAAATATTGAGTTCGTCTTCCGCCCTTCCTGTATGTACTCCATATTTGTAGGCAAAAGTTACATTGCGGTCATCGGTGAACAAAATAGAGTTCCCAGTCACACCACATCCATCAGGAAGCTCCTTAGCCGAGCAGCAGACATTTCCAAAGTGTCCAAGAAACAACACACGGTCCCCCAAATCACTCACAACAACCCATTTACCAGCCTCTTCATCTAGCCTACTCACTCTACATGTGAACCGATTAAAATCTATTTCATCAGCAACAGGAATTGGGTAGAATTTCTCAACCAGGAAACGCTCATCATCTCCAGATGGAATCAGATAATCGCCTGAGAGCAGAGGCTGTGAAGGCATCATGGGAGTCACTTCCAGCGAATAAGGATCGATAACGACAATTTCTCTGGCTTCAAAACTTGCATAGAATCTGCCTCTAAAAGTGACTAAATGCGTGCATAGAGAATCTGGGACATTCTTGAGCGGTTCCCACCTCATTTCAGCACTTGTTAACACCAGCAAACCTCTCGAGTATGTGTGTGTGAGAAGCACAACGAATTCTCGTCCGAAGCAAAACCACACTTTTATGATATAATGTCAATTCTTGAGGACCCCAACCGATCACTCTGTACTGATGGCCCAGAGGGATGATCTGACAGTATAGCATATTCATCAAGATTGGCTCAGATTCTGGAATATTCAGTTTCACTGAGCACTGAAGGGGAGATGGAAGAAGCTTCATATGATCATCTGACTCCTAGTAAATACACAGAAGGCCACACTACATTAGCAGCGGCAAGAGGAGTTTTGATTCTAAAGAGGAACAAAGGGACCTTCTCCAGGGTGCACGAATCTTTGTCTTCGATATGGAAACCAGGGAACTGAGGGAAGAGAATAACTTGGGCGTAACAGGCAAGAAGGAAAGGGAAATACGGATCGCCACGTGCGGCAAACAGAACGAGCATGAACGACATCAAAACAGTAAGCCTCAAGTTTGTTGGAGATAAGGTGCAGTAGCTCATCTAGAAGCTGAGACCAGTCTGGCATCACCGATGACATCTTCTTTCTCCTTGCCATGTTTGCTGATTAAGATTAATTGTAAACAAACATGAATATATAAGATGTATCGCATAACAATCATGACCCCGTCCGTCACACACTGACACTACACGAACAGTTTTAAGCACCTCAAAAGAATCAATTTCGAAGAATTAATATAGTCCCAAAGAAGCCTAGACACAACAATTACTACAATCTATATCAGTTTGTTACAATGAGCTTCGACAATTGTGAGAGGAATGAACATACTATAGTCGTAATACAAAGATTATGAAGACGAAACCCAAAAGGATGGAGAAGAACTTACTCAACTATGACTGTCAGTCAATTCCAGTGAGAGATTTTTTTTTTTTTTTTTTTTTTTTTTT
>NC_025691.1:28134456-28144482 GCF_000633955.1 Camelina sativa | reverse complement strand
TTTTTTTTTTTTTTTTTTTTTTTTTTTAGGGTTCAGTGAATTTGGTAGAGAGATGTGGAAGAAGAAGAAAAGTAAGATTTTGCCGTCGTTCTCAACTAATTTGACTACGATCCTCCGGTTCATGGTATCGGTTTACATCCGGTTTAATTCCTTTTTTTTTTTTATCAGAACCTTTATTACAATAGCTTAAAAAAATTTGTTTTATTTATTATTTATTAAATGGACCTTTGCTTGTCAGGTTCTGAAGTTTGGTTTCTGGTTTGGAGAGATCATTTCTTATTATGATAAGAGGAAGCAGTTGTTGATCGATGCTTTGGCCGTGGGCAACATTGATACAACTCATTCGCAGAAACTTCAGAAGATGAAATCGATTTGTTTGTTTAGACATAGTGTTTGTCTTCGTTATTATTGTTAGTTTGCTTTTTGTTCTTAGTTGTTGGGTTTGGTGTATTTCGTTTTGGCTTTCAACTTCTCCTTTTAGTATTCTAAGTTGTTTCCGAGGACTATTCGTTTGTCCGTCGGCTTATCTCTGTTTTCCGCCCGCTTAAGATGTATTTCACAATGTATCATTTCAAGTTTAACTAATAACATCAGATGACAAAAAAAAATGGAAAATTAGATTTGATCAGTGAAGTTTTTAGGCTGTTTTTTTAAACAAAATATCTAGGTGAACCAGAAAGAAAACAAATACTCTTCCATGCTTGTAGCTATAAAAGGTGGCAAGGGACAGAGACCATTATGTATCTGCTGCAGATTTAAAGAACTTTGGTCAATCACATGACCGTGACTGTGTTAAACCAAGAGCAGCACCAGACACACAGCTTCGAGAGTTCATAAGATAACCATTTCAATAATAGAGACAACAATGTTGTGGGAGATAGTTTACAACTACAAAACATTAAAACTAGAATATCACCATAACAAAAAGCCAGCAGATGTCTCAGTTATGCAAAGCAAGATTTTACGGATTTTTGTGCTCAACAATAAGGAGAGCCACCATGGGAGATGTTTTGATGATCGTCACACAGGTCTCTCTTGAGAATCTCCAAAAATTGAGGTCATCTTCTGCGTTTCCTGTATCTACTCCATATTTATACGAGTAAGTTGAACCGAATGGTTCATTGGTGAACAACATTGAGTTCTCACTTACACCACAACCATCAGGAAGCTCCTTAGGTGAGCAGGAGCTATTTCCCGGTTGTCCAATTAACAACACACGGCCTCCTAATTCAGTAACCACGACCCATTCACCAGCCTCCTCATCTAGTCTACTCACTCGACATGCTAACTTGCTAAAGTCTATTACACTACCACGAACAATAATCATCTCAACCAAGAAAAGTTCATCATTGCCAGATGGTACAAGATAGTTTTGTGAGTTCAGACGCTCCGAGGGCATTAGTGGAGTTGCTTCCAGCGTATAAGGATCAATTACGAAAACATCTCCATTAAGAAAGACTGCATAAAACCTGCCTCTAAAAGTGACTATATCTTTGCAGTCAGCTCTTGAGGTTTTCTCAAGCCGCATCCACCTCATATCAGCACTTGTTAACACCAACAGATTATGAGAGTAGCCAATAAGCACAACAAACTCTCCTTCTCCTTTCTTGTCTAGCGGAAGAAAAGACACACCTCTGAAACTTGTTGCCAATGATTGAGGATCCCAATCGACCATTCTGTACTGAAACCCCAGAGGGAGAATCTGACAGTCAAGAACGTTCATCAGGGTAGGCTCAGAATCTGGGATGTTCACTTTCACTGAACATTGAAAGGGAGATGGAAGGGCCTTCACTGACTTATCTCGGTTTATACCTCCCACAAAAAACTCAGGCAACCCAACAGCAGGAGTACAAACTCTAAAAAGGAACATAGGGAACTTCTCGAGGGTGCAATAACCTTTGCTTTTGCGAGGGAACTTGGAGAAGGAGGGAAGTGAATAACTTGTGCCTAATAGGCAAGAAGGAAATGGGAAGATGGATCGCCACGGGTGGCAAACAGACCGAGCATGAATAACATCGAAACAGTCCTCAAGATTGTCAGAGACAATGTGCAGTAGCTCCTCAGGGAGACGAGACCAGTCTTGCTTGGACAATGTGTGCTCTTTAGTTGCAGGTTGTTCTGCAACCTGTATGAAAAATGTCAATTTTTTTTAAAAATAGCAGTGCTTTATATATATAGAGAGAGCAACCTGCCAACAAATATAGAAAGCAGAGATTCAAATCAAAGGAGGTGAGAAACAAAGAGTTCATACACTATTGTAACTTTGCGGTAGCTCTTCGAGGAGAGGAGAGCAGTCTAGTAGCGATTTGTTCGTTTCCTCTGTTGCAGGTTTTGCTATGTTTTCTGGTTGTTGCGATTTCTTAACAACCTAAAAGACAAATAATTAAGCTTCTAGAGTTTTAAGGAAACATGAACAGGGAAAGATTAATCCCATAACAGTTACCAAACTCATGGTTGCTATTGAAACAGAGGAATCAAAATCTAATTCAAGAACTAAATCGATAAAAAAATATGACAAGCTTTGCGATTTTTTTTTGTAGCAAAGAGGAGAGAAAGAAGAGTGTGTACCCAAACCATGTTTGGTGTCTTCTTTCTCGGTGCCATGTTTTAGCTGATTCCTGTAATTTCCGAAATCTGTAAGAAAAAAAAAATTGAGCTTGCTAGGGTTTATGATGAACAGAGAGAAAAGTAAAACTATCAAGAACAAGAAGAGTCCTGTACCAAAACTTCAGAGAACCCTAAATGTTTACAGACCCACATTTTTCTAGCTCCAAGTGAGGTGAGTGGAGGGCTACTGCATATATTTTGGTAATGGTTAGAGAAGAAAGAAAGCAATGGTGACTGTTTTCTTTCATTTTTTATATACTTGTAATTTGGCTTTTAGACTTTTAATACAATAACCGATGTCTGTTTTGAACAAAAAAAAAAAAAAAAATCGATGTCTGTAGGTTCAGAACTTCACATGGTTTACGATCCTAATCTCGGTGTTTTGTATTCGGTTTAGGATTAAAATTAGGTTTAAGTGGCGAAAGATGGGCTGTGTTTTCAGGCCCAAGTACAATTGTTACAAAACAAAAAAAAAGCTCAAATTCAGAATTTAACATAGCTAAACTCCGGTATCTAAAAGAAAGGAAATACAACCACAATAACCGAACGTGAAAAACAATTTTGGAGAAGCAAAAAGGAAAAATTGGGAAAAAGGAAACTGTATGTAAATTGACCGTTAAAACAAATTATAATCAGAGTTTTGCTTTATTGAATATATAATATAAAACATAAATAACATTACACCGCACTTCTCAACAATTTCATATAATTATATTTCACAACAATCACTCTCGCTCTCTTATTCCAATCTTTTTTACGACTCTCAAGTCTCATCCATCTCTCTTTCTCTTAAATTCACTCTGATAATAATGAAAACCAAACCATTCGACGTTGATGTTCATGTAACGGGTTGGTCTCATACTCTCATTCCTTGTCAGAGTTCTTAAGCGATGTAATAATCAGTCGAGACAGAGAATTCGATGAACTTATCATAGACAAGAACGATGACAGTGTAACGAGTTTCAGATCCTACACAGACGATACTTCTCCTTCCGACCCACTCATCTTTCTGAAGTTCGGAAACTTCAAACCAAACTACATCTATCAACTTGTTCTCAGCCAACTCCACGATCGTGTCATGTCCAAACAAATATCTGATCAGATTCTTGTTAAAGCCCAACAACTCAGAAGTCAAATTTCTGACTTGAAACCACAACAACCCTTCACTACAAGAAAATAATTTTATTGAGACGTATTTTTGAGACAAAAAAATTTCGTCACAAATTTGTGACATTTTAAATACGATATTATGATTAAATTTATTTGTCACAAATTCATAGTATTTTCGTCACTATATTATGACGGAAAAAGTCAGTAACGAAAGTTTGTCACATATAGTGACGAATATACTACGATAATATTAATCGTCACTCTTATGACTACATTGTGACCAATATGTTGTTGCAAATTAGTTATGAACTTGTAACAGATATGCCAGTCACAGTTTGTGACATTAAAATGAGTAAACATTAGTCATAAAATAGTATAAATTGTTATGTCATTTATACAAAGCCCATTAAGCCAAATATCTAACCCTAATTTAACAAGACTTATTTAAGAGATGATTATGGTTTTATTCTTTATAATTCTGTGCCTCCTAAACCTAGAGAGAGAATAAACCATTTGAGAGAAAGAGAACAAGGAGCCACAATTGAGATTAAAGACATATCTTAAGTGTCATAGGAGATGGTGGAAAATAAGAGGTAAATGGACTCTTTTATGGACGAATTTTGGTGAGCAATTTCCCAACCCATAGATGTAAATTTTCCCCAATGGATTTTGTAACCTTTTTTGTAGATTAAAAGTTATACATGTTTTTTTAAACCTATTCTGTGCAGATCCGCGAATTAACATCAGTCATCTTGTGAAATCGTTTCCCACTGCTACAAATTGAACCTGAAGCTGATCTACCCGCCGTTGGAAAGATCTGAGCTTTATCTTTTTAGAGAGCCTGAGATCGTTTCCATAGGAGTTATAATATGAAAGTTATGGTCGAATATGTGCATCTTGTCGAATTTGTGATTTATTTTCTTTGTAAGAATAAAGATAGCTTATAATGTATATCTAATGTTTATGATTATAAATTTAAAAAAATAATATTGTTTTGAGATTAATTTTTTAGTTATAATTTTTTATCATATGCAATGAATTTTTTAGTAATAACTTGTGACCATTTGGAACTAATTAACTTCTAATGATAAGATTGGACATTATGATAGTCACAAAATATCATTATTTTTGAGTATTTATTAAAATTTTGCGACAAATTTTTAATTATCATTTGTGACCATTTGAGACTATAGTGTCGTAATAATAAGATACATAATTAAAACGTTATTTTAAACACGAATTGTGACGATTTAAAGACGTTTTGTTAGTCTCTAATTGAGACAGTTTTGTTACTTTTTGTGTTGTAATTATTGATGAAAAAATGGTTATTAATATATTCGTTGCAACTCTTGTGACGTTTTTGTTACAAATAAAAATTTGTGACCATTGTATTGCAACCATTCAAAAATCATCTCAAATTCGTAATAATGTTTATATTGTGACTAAATACTTTTTATTGTGACTAAATATTTCGTCTTGTAGTGCTTATTCATACTAGTCAACATCACATTGACACAGAAGGAATACATTGTCGTGCCTTGTAGCTCTGGTCCGTCTACAACAGATCTGGTGGACAAAGAGAGTGAAGAAGAAGAAACGAAGACTTGTGCGATTTGTCTGGAGAATTTGTTGGAGTCGGGATGCGAGGTTGAACGAATCTACCCGATGCCTATATTGCTCGCATCTTTTTCATAAAGAATGTGTCATCGAGTGGTTGAATCGACAACAAAACTCATGCCCTCTCTGTCGCCAACCTGTTCACACGTAACAAAGTGAAACAGAGTCTAGTTAGGGTTTCAAAACATGTATATTTTTTGGGTATGGTTGTAATTATTTAGTTAATCCGTGTGTCCGAAGTCTAATTAGGGTTTCAAATTTTGTTATTTTTGTTGTTGTTGACGTGGTTGTAGACGTGTAATTGTAGTAGTGGTAATTTAGTTAATCTAGGGGTTTCACAATTGTTATAGTGCTGGTGATTTTAAGGTACTCATAAGGGTGTATTATTTATTTATTGAAAATTTATATACTCTTGACTTGAGATTCACACTATTAATTTATTACAAGATTGATTTTGGTATACAACACATAGCTTGTTAAACTTGGACTTTCGCGTAGAGATTAATGATATATATGTTGGGATAAGCTTGAAGAAGCCTTGAGTTAGAAGACAAGTCCTAATCTTAGAATATTTGTGTTTACAAAGAGATAAGGTTTAATGTACTTAGGAGTTATCTAAGTACTAATAGTTCCTACTAGGATTAGGAATAGAAAAGTGTTATATAAGGATATGTTGAGATGTGACATAACTTATGAGGTTTTGTGAGAAGAGAGATTGAGAGCTTAAGTTTTGAGAGATTTTCTTAAGCTAAATAAAAGTGAGTTGTGCTTTTAATTCTTGTGTTCATTACAAAACCTTTGTTCTAGATTTGGTATCAGAGCTTGAGTCTTTTACCAAGAAAACATGGCCGAGCTTACCGTAGCAACATCACGACCTAAGGAAGGAGGAGGATCTCCTTCTATTGTTTGTCCTATGCTAACCTCGACTGATTACACCGTGTGGGCATGAGAATTACTCTTAGAGTACACAAAGTCTGGGATGCCATCGAACCTGAAACCGAGCAGATTAATCCAAATCATAATGATATAGCTATGGCTTTATTATTCCAATCAATACCGGAAAGTTTAACACTTCAAGTTGGAGAACTTGATATGGCTAAGAAAGTGTGGGATTCAATTCGATCTAGGAGCATTGGAGCTGAAAGAGTTCGAGAAGCAAGACTTCAAACTTTGATGGCAGAGTTTGAAAGACTGAAGATGAAAGAATCTGAAACTATTGATGATTTTTCAGGAAAGTTATCCACTATATCTTCACAATCAGCTGCCCTAGGAGCTAACATAGAAGAGTCGAAGATAGTCAAGAAGTTTCTGAGCAGCCTTCCTCGAAAAAAATTCATTCAGATAGTTGCTTCTCTAGAACAAGTTCTAGACTTAAACACCATCAGTTTTGAAGACATTGTTGGCAGACTGAAAGCTTATGAGGAACACATTCATGAAGAAGAGGAGGTTCAAGAGGAACAAGGAAAACTGATGTACACGGAATCACAACCGAGTCAACAATACCGAGATTCACAAACTAATCAGCAATACATAGATTACAGTAATGAATCTGGAGGGTTTAGAGGACGAGGTCGAGGTGGAAGATCGTTTTATAGAGGACGAGGAAGAGGACACTATGGTGGAAGAAATATGTCACAAGTTACATGTTTTCGATGTGATCAAATTGGCCATTTTGCTTCACATTGTCCAGATCGCTTGCTCAAGTTACAGGAAACAGAAGAGAGTAACACCAAAGATAAAGATACAGAGGATGCAGAGGAATTGTTGATGCACGAAGTTGTCTACCTTAATGAGAAAGACTGTACACCAAGCAAATACGAGAAGGATCGTATATCAAGTAAGGTTGAGACGATTGCAGGTAGTGATAATATATGGTATCTTGACAATGGAGCCAGCAACCATATGACTGGGGATAGAAGGCACTTCAACAAACTTGACAGCTCTATAACTGGTAAAGTCCGTTTCGGTGATGACTCTAGGATTGATATTCGAGGAAAAGGAACAATTGTTTTTGTTGATCAGAATGGAAAATCAAGGACTATGACAGGCGTGTATTACATTCCTGATCTCAAGAGCAATATTATAAGCTTAGGTCAGGCCACCGAAGCAGGGTGTGATATTCGAATGAGAGGAAACTACTTGACTATGAGAGATGAAGAAGGGAACTTGCTCGTAAGAACAGAGAAGTCTAAAAACAGATTATACAAAGTTCAAATGAGATTTCAAGACAATACCAGTTTGTTTCTTGTGGATGTTAGTGAGCCAAGTAAGTGGCATGCGAGGTTAGGACACATCAATTATGCAACCTTAACATCAATGCTAGCAAAGGAACTGGTTTTAGGAGCACCCAAGGTTTCTACTGGAAAAGAAATCTGCAGATCGTGTCTTCTTGGGAAGCAAACAAGGCAGGTATTCCCTCAGGCAACTATGTTTCGAGCTAAACAAAGATTAGAACTTTTACATGGAGATCTTTGTGGTCCTATTACTCCAAGTACGCCTGCTGGGAACAGGTATGTCTTCGTGATCATTGACGATTTCTCACGATACATGTGGACAATGCTACTAAAAGAAAAAGGAGAAGCTTTTCACAAATTTCAGAAGTTCAAGGCTATGGTTGAGAAGGATGTGGTTGAGAAGATTCAAACCTTTAGAACGGATAGAGGAGGAGAGTTTGTGTCTACATAGTTCAATTCATGCTGTGAAAATGCAGGCATTAAGAGACACTTAACAGCACCCTACACTCCACAACAGAATGGTGTTGTAGAGAGACGCAACCGGACCCTGATGGAGATGACTAGAAGCATCTTAAAACATATGAACATGCCTAACTATCTTTGGGGAGAAGCTCTTAGACACTCGACCTACTTATTGAACAGAGTATCAACACGAGCATTGAAGGACATGACACCTTATGAACTTTTCCGTGACAAGAGACCTACAGTAGAACACATTAGAATTTTCGGATGTATTGCTTATGCCAAAGTGGAGAAACCGAACCTAAAGAAGTTGGATGATCGAACAAGAGAGTTAGTTCACCTGGGAACCAAACCTGGCTCTAAGGCNAGTCTAAAAACAGATTATACAAAGTTCAGATGAGATTTCAAGACAATACCATTTTGTTTCTTGTGGATGTTAGTGAGCCAAGTAAGTGGCATGCGAGGTTAAGACACATCAATTATGCAACCTTAACTTCAATGCTAGTGAAAGAACTGGTTTTAGGAGCACCAAAGGTTTCTGCTGGAAAACAAATCTGTAGATCGTGTCTTCTTGGGAAGCAAACAAGGCAGGTATTCCCTCAGGCAACTATGTTTCGAGCTAAACAAAGATTAGAACTTTTACACGGAGATCTTTGTGGTCCTATTACCCCAAGTACGCCTGCTGGGAACAGATATGTCTTCGTGATCATTGACGATTTCTCCCGATACATGTGGACGATGCTACTAAAAGAAAAAGGAGAAGCTTTTCACAAATTTCAGAAGTTCAAAGCTATGGTTGAGAAGGATGTGGTTGAGAAGATTCAAACCTTTAGAACGGATAGAGGAGGAGAGTTTGTGTCTACAGAGTTCAATTCATTTTGTGAAAATGCAGGCATTAAGAGACACTTAACAGCACCCTACACTCCACAACAGAATGGTGTTGTAGAGAGACGCAACCGGACCCTGATGGAGATGACTAGAAGCATCTTAAAACATATGAACATGCCTAACTATCTTTGGGGAGAAGCTCTTAGACACTCGACCTACTTATTGAACAGAGTATCAACACGAGCATTGAAGGACATGACACCTTATGAACTTTTCCGTGACAAGAGACCTACAGTAGAACACATTAGAATTTTCGGATGTATTGCTTATGCCAAAGTGGAGAAACCGAACCTAAAGAAGTTGGATGATCGAACAAGAGAGTTAGTTCACCTGGGAACCGAACCTGGCTCTAAGGCGTATCGCTTGCTGGAGCCACAGACGAGACGTATCGTAGTGAGTCGAGATGTAGTGTTCGACGAAACAAGAGGTTGGAATTGGGTTAAAAATGTGGCACATGAAGGAACAGATGAGAGTTTCAGAATCAATCTTGGCGTATTTGGGAATCATGGACTCCAAGATATCAGAAAAAACGAGACTACAGTTGTGAACATTGATGAAGATACTAGAAGTGAGACCGATAGTGTTGAAATTCTTGATGATGGAGAGGAAACAGAGCAACAAATACACGAGACTGCAACATTACCTGCAGATATTTCGACAGAACCTATATTGCGGAAGTCAACACAACCAAATGTTAAACCAAAATACTTAGAAGACTATGTCTTACTTGCAGAGGAAGAGGGTGAGTTTCTGTTATTAACACTTAATAATGAACCCAGGAAGAAGCTATGGTATCTAAGGAGTGGACACGAGCTTGTGAGGAAGAGATAGCTTCGATAGAGAAGCTTAGAACATGGGAACTGGTCGATTTACCCTTTGGAGCAAAACCAATCGGATTAAAATGGGTGTTCAAGTTAAAAAGGAATTGTGATGGTAGTATCAACAAATATAAATCAAGACTTGTTGCCAAAGGTTATGTGCAGAAGTATGGTGTAGATTTTCAGTAAGTTTTTGCTCCAGTTGCTAGAATTGAAACCATCAGACTGCTTATTGATCTTGCTGCATCACATAGTTGGGAGATACATCATCTTGATGTCAAGACAGCTTT
>NC_025691.1:28126714-28133983 GCF_000633955.1 Camelina sativa | reverse complement strand
TTCACAAATTTCAGAAGTTCAAGGCTATGGTTGAGAAGGATGTGGTTGAGAAGATTCAAACCTTTAGAACAGATAGAGGAGGAGAGTTTGTGTCTACTGAGTTCAATTCATTTTGTGAAAATGCAGGCATTAAGAGATACTTAACAGCACCCTACACTCCACAACAGAATGGTGTTGTAGAGAGACGCAACCGGACCCTGATGGAGATGACTAGAAGCATCTTAAAATATATGAACATGCCTAACTATCTTTGGGGAAAAGCTCTTAGACACTCGACCTACTTATTGAACAGAGTATCAACACGAGCATTGAAGGACATGACACCTTATGAACTTTTCCGTGACAAGAGACCTACAGTAGAACACATTAGAATTTTCGGATGTATTGCTTATGCCAAAGTGGAGAAACCGAACCTAAAGAAGTTGGATGATCGAACAAGAGAGTTAGTTCACCTGGGAACCGAACCTGGCTCTAAGGCGTATCGCTTGCTGGAGCCACAGACGAGACGTATCGTAGTGAGTCGAGATGTAGTGTTCGACGAAACAAGAGGTTGGAATTGGGTTAAAAATGTGGCACATGAAGGAATAGATGAGAGTTTCAGAATCAATTTTGGCGTATTTGGGAATCATGGACTCCAAGATATCAGAAAAAACGAGACTACAGTTGTGAACATTGATGAAGATACTAGAAGTGAGACCGATAGTGTTGAAATTCTTGATGATGGAGAGGAAACAGAGCAACAAATACACGAGACTGCAACATTACCTGCAGATATTTCGACAGAACCTATATTGCGGAAGTCAACACAACCAAATGTTAAACCAAAATACTTAGAAGACTATGTCTTACTTGCAGAGGAAGAGGGTGAGTTTCTGTTATTAACACTTAATAATGAACCCAGGAAGAAGCTATGGTATCTAAGGAGTGGACACGAGCTTGTGAGGAAGAGATAGCTTCGATAGAGAAGCTTAGAACATGGGAACTGGTCGATTTACCCTTTGGAGCAAAACCAATCGGTTTAAAATGGGTGTTCAAGTTAAAAAGGAATTGTGATGGTAGTATCAACAAATATAAATCAAGACTTGTTGCCAAAGGTTATGTGCAGAAGTATGGTGTAGATTTTCAGTAAGTTTTTGCTCCAGTTGCTAGAATTGAAACCATCAGACTGCTTATTGATCTTGCTGCATCACATAGTTGGGAGATACATCATCTTGATGTCAAGACAGCTTTTCTTCATGGTGAGATTAAAGAAACAGTGTATGTATCACAACCAGAGGGGTTTGAGAAAAGAGGTAGTGAAGGGAAGGTCTACAAGCTCCATAAAGCTTTATATGGACTAAGACAGGCACCTAGAGCCTGGAACAATAAGCTAAATCAGATTTTAATGGAGTTGCAGTTCGTAAAATGCTCAAAGGAACCTTCGGTGTATCGGAAGAACATTGGCTCTAACTTACTTATCATTGGTGTCTATGTAGATGATTTGTTTGTAACAGGAACAAGTCTGGTTGTGGTTAACAAATTTAAGGAGGAGATGGCTTCTAAATTTGAAATGAGTGACCTTGGAAGACTGACATACTACCTCGGGATGCAAGTTAACCAACACCAAGACAGAATCACGTTGAGTCAAGCTCGATATGCTCAAAGAATCTTGGAGGAATCCGGAATGGCACAATGCAATTCTGTGCTCATACCAATGGAATCAGAGTTGAAGATGTCTAAAGCAGAGAAGGAAAAGGAGATCGATGCAACGACATATAGGAAACATGTTGGATGTCTAAGGTATCTTTTGCACACTAGACCGGACCTATCGTACTGCGTAGGGATTCTCAGTCGTTATATGCAAAGTCCGCGGGTGTCGCATGGTGCAGCTATGAAGCAGTGCTTGAGGTATCTTAGGGGAACCACTACTCTTGGACTATCGTATGGACGGAAGAAGGTGCCTCGGCTAATAGGCTACAGTGACAGTAGTCATAATGTTGATGAAGATGATGGAAGAAGCACCTCAGGACATATCTTTTACCTTGGTGATAGCCCGATAACATGGTGCTCACAGAAGCAGGATGTGGTGACATTGTCCTCTTGCGAAGCGGAATTCATGGCTGGAACAGAGGCGGCTAAGCAAGCTGTTTGGTTACAAGATTTACTGGTTGAGATCACTGGAGCTGCAGAAGAGAAGGTAATCATACGAATTGATAATCAATCGGCGATTGCTCTTACAAAGAACCCTGTTTTTCATGGTAAAAGCAAGCACATACACAGGCGTTATCATTTTATAAGAGAAAGAGTTGAGAATGGCCAGATTGAGGTAGAACATGTTCCGGGAAATGAGCAAAGAGCCGACATTCTTACTAAAGCTTTAGACAAGACAAAGTTCAGAGAGATGAGGAGTCTCATGGGAGTGCATGACCTGACAAAGACAGTCTTCAAGCTTAAGGAGGAGATTGTTGGGATAAGCTTGAAGAAGCCTTGAGTTAGAAGACAAGTCCTAATCCTAGAATAGTTGTGTTTACAAAGAGATAAGGTTTAATGTACTTAGGAGTTATCTAAGTACTAATAGTTTCTACTAGGATTAAGAATAGAAAAGTGTTATATAAGGATATGTTGAGATGTGACATAACTTATGAGGTTTTGTGAGAAGAGAGATTGAGAGCTTAAGTTTTGAGAGATTTTCTTAAGCTAAATAAAAGTGAGTTGTGCTTTTAATTCTTGTATTCATTACAAAACCTTTGTTCTAGATTTGGTATCAGAGCTTGAGTCTTTTACCAAGAAAACATGGCCGAGCTTACCGTAGCAACATCACGACCTAAGGAAGGAGGAGGATCTCCTTCTATTGTTTGTCCTATGCTAACCTCGACTAATTACACCGTGTGGGCGATGAAGATGAGAATTACTCTTCGAGTACACAAAGTCTGGGATGCCATCGAACCTGAAACCGAGCAGATTAATCCAGATCATAATGATATAGCTATGGCTTTATTATTCCAATCAATACCGGAAAGTTTAACACTTCAAGTTGGAGAACTTGATACGGCTAAGAAAGTGTGGGATTCAATTCGATCTAGGAACGTTGGAGCTGAAAGAGTTCGAGAAGCAAGACTTCAAACTTTGATGGCAGAGTTTGAAAGACTGAAGATGAAAGAATCTGAAACTATTGATGATTTTTCAGGAAAGTTATCCACGATATCTTCACAATCAGCTGCCCTAGGAGCTAACATAGAAGAGTCGAAGATAGTCAAGAAGTTTCTGAGCAGCCTTCCTCGGAAAAAATTCATTCAGATAGTTGCTTCTCTAGAACAAGTTCTAGACTTAAACACCATCAGCTTTGAAGACATTGTTGGCAGACTGAAAGCTTATGAGGAACGCATTCGTGAAGAAGAGGAGGTTCAAGAGGAACAAGGAAAACTGATGTACACGGAATCACAACCGAGTCAACAATACCGAGATTCACAAACTAATCAGCAATACAGAGATTACAGTAATGAATCTGGAGGGTTTAGAGGACGAGGTCGAGGTGGAAGATCGTTTTATAGAGGACGAGGAAGAGGACGCTACGGTGGAAGAAATATGTCACAAGTTACATGTTTTCGATGTGATCAAACTGGCCATTTTGCTTCACATTGTCCAGATCGCTTGCTCAAGTTACAGGAAACAGAAGAGAGTAACAACAAAGATAAAGATACAGAGGATGCAGACGAATTGTTGATGCACGAAGTTGTCTACCTTAATGAGAAAGACTGTATACCAAGCAAATACGAGAAGGATCGTATATCAAGTAAGGTTGAGACGATTGCAGGCAGTGATAATATATGGTATCTCGACAACGGAGCCAGCAACCATATGACTGGGGATAGAAGGTACTTCAACAAACTTGACAGCTCTATAACTGGTAAAGTCCGTTTCGGTGATGACTCTAGGATTGATATTCGAGGAAAAGGAACAATTGCTTTTGTTGATCAGAATGGAAAATCAAGGACTATAACAGACGTGTATTACATTCATGATCTCAAGAGCAATATTATAAGCTTAGGTCAGGCCACCGAAGCAGGGTGTGATATTCGAATGAGAGGAAACTACTTGACTATGAGAGATGAAGAAGGGAACTTGCTCGTAAGAACAGAGAAGTCTAAAAACGGATTATACAAAGTTCAGATGAGATTTCAAGACAATACCAGTTTGTTTCTTGTGGATGTTAGTGAGCCAAGTAAGTGGCATGCGAGGTTAGAACACATCAATTATGCAACCTTAACATCAATGCTAGCGAAGGAACTGGTTTTAGGAGCACCAAAGGTTTATGCTGGAAAAGAAATCTGTAGATCGTGTCTTCTTGGGAAGCAAACAAGGCAGGTATTCTCTCAGGCAACTATGTTTCGAGCTAAACAAAGATTAGAACTTTTACACGGAGATCTTTGTGGTCCTATTACCCCAAGTACGCCTGCTAGGAACAGATATGTCTTCGTGATCATTGACGATTTCTCCCGATACATGTGGACGATGCTACTAAAAGAAAAAGGAGAAGCTTTTCACAAATTTCAGAAGTTCAAGGCTATGGTTGAGAAGGATGTGGTTGAGAAGATTCAAACCTTTAGAACGGATAGAGGAGGAGAGTTTGTGTCTACAGAGTTCAATTCATTTTGTGAAAATGCAGGCATTAAGAGACACTTAACAGCACCCTACACTCCACAACAGAATGGTGTTGTAGAGAGACGCAACCGGACCCTGATGGAGATGACTAGAAGCATCTTAAAACATATGAACATGCCTAACTATCTTTGGGGAGAAGCTCTTAGACACTCGACCTACTTATTGAACAGAGTATCAACACGAGCATTGAAGGACATGACACCTTATGAACTTTTCCGTGACAAGAGACCTACAGTAGAACACATTAGAATTTTCGGATGTATTGCTTATGCCAAAGTGGAGAAACCGAACCTAAAGAAGTTGGATGATCGAACAAGAGAGTTAGTTCACCTGGGAACCGAACCTGGCTCTAAGGCGTATCGCTTGCTGGAGCCACAGACGAGACGTATCGTAGTGAGTCGAGATGTAGTGTTCGACGAAACAAGAGGTTGGAATTGGGTTAAAAATGTGGCACATGAAGGAACAGATGAGAGTTTCAGAATCAATCTTGGCGTATTTGGGAATCATGGACTCCAAGATATCAGAAAAAACGAGACTGCAGTTGTGAACATTGATCAAGATACTAGAAGCGAGACCGATAGTGTTGAAATTCTTGATGATGGAGAGGAAACAGAGCAACAAATACACGAGACTGCAACATTACCTGCAGATATTTCGACAGAACCTATATTGCGGAAGTCAACACGACCAAGTGTTAAACCAAAATACTTAGAAGACTATGTCTTACTTGCAGAGGAAGAGGGTGAGTTTCTGTTATTAACACTTAATAATGAACCCATGAACTTTGAAGAAGCTAAGGTATCTAAGGAGTGGACACGAGCCTGTGAGGAAGCGATAGCTTCGATAGAGAAGCTTAGAACTTGGGAACTGGTCGATTTACCCTTTGGAGCAAAACCAATCGGTTTAAAATGGGTGTTCAAGTTAAAAAGGAATTGTGATGGTAGTATCAACAAATATAAAGCAAGACTTGTTGCTAAAGGTTATGTGCAGAAGTATGGTGTAGATTTTGAGGAAGTTTTTGCTCCAGTTGCTAGAATTGAAACCATCAGACTGCTTATTGATCTTGCTGCATCACATAGTTGGGAGATACATCATCTTGATGTCAAGACAGCTTTCCTTCATGGTGAGATTAAAGAAACAGTGTATGTATCACAACCAGAGGGGTTTGAGAAAAGAGGTAGTGAAGGGAAGGTCTACAAGCTCCATAAAGCTTTATATGGACTAAGACAGGCACCTAGAGCCTGGAACAATAAGCTAAATCAGATTTTAATGGAGTTGCAGTTCGTAAAATGCTCAAAGGAACCTTCGGTGTATCGGAAGAACATTGGCTCTAACTTACTAAGTCTGGTTGTGGTTAACAAATTTAAGGAGGAGATGGCTTCTAAATTTGAAATGAGTGACCTTGGAATATTGACATACTACCTCGGGATGCAAGTTAACCAACACCAAGACAGAATCACGTTGAGTCAAGCTCGATATGCTCAAAGAATCTTGGAGGAATCCGGAATGGCACAATGCAATTCTGTGCTCATACCAATGGAATCAGAGTTGAAGATGTCTAAAGCAGAGAAGGAAAAGGAGATCGATGCAACAACATATAGGAAACATGTTGGATGTCTAAGGTATCTTTTGCACACTAGATCGGACCTATCGTACTGCATAGGGATTCTCAGTCGTTATATACAAAGTCCGCGGGTGTCGCATGGTGCAACTATANAGAGAGACGCAACCGGACCCTGATGGAGATGACTAGAAGCATCTTAAAATATATGAACATGCCTAACTATCTTTGGGGAAAAGCTCTTAGACACTCGACCTACTTATTGAACAGAGTATCAACACGAGCATTGAAGGACATGACACCTTATGAACTTTTCCGTGACAAGAGACCTACAGTAGAACACATTAGAATTTTCGGATGTATTGCTTATGCCAAAGTGGAGAAACCGAACCTAAAGAAGTTGGATGATCGAACAAGAGAGTTAGTTCACCTGGGAACCGAACCTGGCTCTAAGGCGNGAAGCAGTGCTTGAGGTATCTTAGGGGAACCACTACTCTTGGACTATCGTATGGACGGAAGAAGGTGCCTCGGCTAATAGGCTACAGTGACAGTAGTCATAATGTTGATGAAGATGATGGAAGAAGCACCTCAGGACATATCTTTTACCTTGGTGATAGCCCGATAACATGGTGCTCACAGAAGCAGGATGTGGTGACATTGTCCTCTTGCGAAGCGGAATTCATGGCTGGAACAGAGGCGGCTAAGCAAGCTGTTTGGTTACAAGATTTACTGGTTGAGATCACTGGAGCTGCAGAAGAGAAGGTAATCATACGAATTGATAATCAATCGGCGATTGCTCTTACAAAGAACCCTGTTTTTCATGGTAAAAGCAAGCAAAAATACACAAGCGTTATCATTTTATAAGAGAAAGAGTTGAGAATGGCCAGATTGAGGTAGAACATGTTCCGGGAAATGAGCAAAGAGCCGACATTCTTACTAAAGCTTTAGACAAGACAAAGTTCAGAGAGATGAGGAGTCTCATGGGAGTGCATGACCTGACAAAGACAGTCTTCAAGCTTAAGGAGGAGATTGTTGGGATAAGCTTGAAGAAGCCTTGAGTTAGAAGA
>NC_025691.1:28123903-28125618 GCF_000633955.1 Camelina sativa | reverse complement strand
ATATATATATATATATATATATATAAAAAAAATGGATTTTGAGACATCCTTCAAATCACAGAGAGGAGGAGCAATTCACTATATCTACCAAATAACAACTTAGATAATTAGATCTATAAATCATCAATGTAACAATTTTGTTACAAAAATCTTTAAAAAAAAAAGAAAAATGAATTATTATTGTATGAGCTCTAAACCTTTGTGATCCAGAATCAAAGTGGTTGCCACCTTTAAGGCTTTCTAATGGAATTTAACACATGCTAATAACCTAATTAATGATCTTACCAAAAAAAAACCTAATTAATGATTAGGTTTTGAAAATTATTAATTTGATAATTACACATTGTAGAAAACTGAAGCTCTAATTGATGAACGATATACTAAAATATAACTATAAATATAACAAAGTTAAAGAAAACCTAAACCAAATTTTTTTTTGTCTCTCCATCTTTTGTTAAATCCAAGAAACACAAACCATTTATACTAATGGCTTACGTAGGCTTACCTGAAGTCTTCATAACTATTCTTGTCTTTATTTTCTTCCATTTCTTGATCCACAAGAAACCCAATCAAATCTCACCTAGAAACTGGCCAGTTCTTGGGATGCTTCCTGGCATTCTCATCACGCTTCATAGGATTAATGATTATGTTGCAGAGGTTCTCGAGGTCTCCAACTTGACTTTTGTATTCAAAGGCCCGTGGTTCTCTGGGATGAACATGTTGATCACTGCAGATCCTGCAAACATACAACACGTTTTCAGCTCCAACTTCTCCAATTATAGCAAAGGACCGGAGTTCAAAGAGATGTTCGATTTTCTAGGAAACGGGATCTTCACTGCTGACTCTAAACTCTGGGAGGATATGAGGAAATCCGCACTGGTATTGCTTAGCCATCAAGGGTTTCAAAGCTTCTCATTGAGGACCATCACGCGTAAAATCAAGAACGGGGCTGTCCCGGTCCTTGATCATTTTGCAGAGGAGAATATGATATTTGATTTACAAGACTTCTTCCAGAGGCTATCATTTGATGTAACCCTTACTCTGGTAACGGGATACGACTCAAATTCTCTTTCCATTGAAATGCCGATGAACGAGTATGCGAAAGCTATGGATGATGCCGAAGAAGTGGTCGTGGATAGACATGTTAAGCCTATGATCTTGTGGAAGCTGCAAAACTGGATTGGATTTGGAGAAGAGAAGAAGATGACCGAAGCTAATGCTGCTTTCGACAGATCATGTGCAAAGTATATATCTGCCAAGAGAGAGGAGAAAATAAGTCGTCGCTCTGATATTGGAGAAGAAACTCATGATGAGGATATATTAAGCGTCTACATGAATCTAGATACTTCCAAGTATGAGCTTTTGAATCCAAGAGATGATAACTTCCTCAAAGACATCATCAAGAGTTTCATGCTTGCTGGAAGAGACGCCATTGCAACCACTCTCACTTGGTTCTTTTGGCTGCTCTCCAAGAACCCTGAAGCTATGACCAAGATCCGCCAAGAGATAAACAACACAAATCTACCAAGTTCCGGATTGAGTTTAGATGCAGACAAGTTAAACAAGATGGTGTATTTACATGGTGCATTGTGTGAATCACTACGCCTCCACGCTCCAATCCCGTTCGAGCGGAAGTCTCCCATAAAGCAAGATATGCTTCCAAGTGGACATAAAGTCGATGCTAATTGGAAGATTTTGTTCTCTGTTTATGCGTT
>NC_025691.1:28117192-28123284 GCF_000633955.1 Camelina sativa | reverse complement strand
GTTCTTTTGGCTGCTCTCCAAGAACCCTGAAGCTATGACCAAGATCCGCCAAGAGATAAACAACACAAATCTACCAAGTTCCGGATTGAGTTTAGATGCAGACAAGTTAAACAAGATGGTGTATTTACATGGTGCATTGTGTGAATCACTACGCCTCCACGCTCCAATCCCGTTCGAGCGGAAGTCTCCCATAAAGCAAGATATGCTTCCAAGTGGACATAAAGTCGATGCTAATTGGAAGATTTTGTTCTCTGTTTATGCGTTGGGGAGGATGAAGGCCGTGTGGGGAGAAGACGCGTCTGAATTCAAACCTGAGAGATGGATCTCTAAGAGTAATGGAGGCCTACATGTACCTTCTTTCAAGTTCTTCGTGTTTAATTCCGGTCCAAGAAATTGCTTGGGGAAAAACTTGTCTTTCTTGCAGATGAAGACAGTGGCTGTTGAGATCATACGGTATTATGACATCAAGGTCGTTGAAGGGCACAAGGTCGAGCCATCTTCTTCCATAGTACTTCACATGAAACATGGCCTCAAAGTCACAGTTGCTAAGAGATGATTGGTTTCATGAAGTCAAAAGGACAATATTATCAAACTTGTAAGAAATCATCAATAAATGAAGCATCATTTCAAAGAGGTTGGTGACTGTGAAGCAATCTTTATCCCAACAGATTTATTCACCCTATGAAAGTTGGTGGTCGATGTGTCTTTCTCCAATGTAGGTTTGTGGCCCTCTCTCTGCTTCTCACCGGCTTTTTTTTGCCTTTATCCGTACTGTATAATCTTTTCAATTTATTTCTGAAAATGTTCGTTCTATATACATTAATTACAAATTATCCAAGATATAAACATTTATAATGATAAAGATAGAATAAATTTGATCAAACATGTGTATTTAGGTGGAGGAGTTTGGTAGGTAGACAATAAAAACCTAAAAAATGAATGAAAGAAAGAATGATTGATTTCTAAGGTGAAAAATATCTAAAAGATGTGCGTTGAGAATATGGCCACTTAGTGGCCAGACCATCCAAGTCTCATGCAAACATGCAAGTATCCAACCAGTTAAGAACCAAAACCTAACCAGTTATTAACGGTTAGCCAAATTCTTCATGATGAATACAACTAAAGTCGAACCATATCCATTCTACATCCATATTAAGCAACTCTTGATTAGTTTTAGAATTCGTCGATTAGTATTACGGTTCATGTTTTATGGGCTTAAAAATTGGAAGTACGCTATATGAAACCTACGGTTTTTTTTTTTTTTTTTTTGTGAACCGAAACCCACGGAATCTATTCTCCCAAACCTATAAGGAATAGGCACAGTCGTCATATATATATATATATATAAACATATGGGTAGAGAGTTAGTAAAGTTTTCATACAAGTTCACCTACAAACAAAAACCTTATTAGAAACCAGCTTATAACATCGATCATGAGATCATACGAAACAACGATAATCCAAGGAGTGAATTGTTGGAAAGCGCGGTTTATATACTATGTAATAGGCATCTCAACATCTTTTTTGGTTGTTTAACGGCAACGATCATACAACTCTGGTCCTCTTCTTCTTGGGGAGACATGGACGCGGCTGAGATCATGCCTGCTCTTGCTGTTCTTGCAGTACACTTCTTGATTATGGCTATTCTGGTCGTGAGGTCGTTTTGCGTCCCGATTCCGAAAGTTACTAATAATATCAAGACTCGCTGGATGGGAGAAGACAAGTGGTGGAACATCAACTTATACTATATGTTCTTTACGTTTCAGATGTCTTACTATTTACATTTCGTACAGTTTAGTACTTACACGATTGGGAGTTTCTCGGGAGGCTTTGCGGTCAAGCAACTCAACTGGCCGGAACCAGATCTTTCTATCCAACATGTTATCTTGACTATTTTGTATTGTTGTTTGAGTGGCTATGTGGATTACCAGCAACCTGCTTGTCCACCTTTCGTTTTTTCAGCATTGATGCTTGGAAGGTTCTTTGTTGACCTCATATTCGAGAAGGCCGGACTCTACTTCAGTAAGGCCAAGCAAGCATCAAGGATTCATATATGACCTCAAACTCCCAAGCGTCAATGACCTTAAACTTCTTTTCATGTAGGTTTTTTTTTTTCTTCTTTTCAATTTGTTCCTCTTTATGATTCATATATATAAGAAGTTTTTGAGTGAAGTTAGCTAGGATTATGGGAGTGAATGAGAACGTCTTGGAAGGCTTAAAAGGCACACCTTCGGTGTGACATTGTGAAGAATTTTGTTTTTTCTCTTCTATGATCAGCTTTTTGGAAGTTACATATAAAAAATTATTCCCTCTATTACTTATATTAATCTAATTTCTAAAACAATAAAAGATAAAAAAAAAAAAAATTAATAGTTGAAAACCCCAAAACTGAACAGTATCCACAAAAAAACAAAAGTAGAACAAAACAATAATATTCTACGGTTTAGTTCGGTTCGTATTCAGGTATTCAAATTTTTTACTTTTAACCAGTGTTCAAAAAAGCGGTCTAGACGGCCGCCTAAGCGCCATCTAGGCGCTAGGCATTCAACAGACGCCTAGACGACCGCTTAGACCACCTAAAATCACAAAAATTTTATTTTAATATATGTTTTTATTTTTAACTACATATATTTAAAATTTTAAGTTTTATATTCATATAAATATTTATAAATGTTTATATGTTATTAATCTAAATTAAAGAAATGTATTTTTACTAATTTTAGTTTATGATTTATTTCTTCTAACATATATTTTTATATAATTTTACATATAATATCATATATATAATATTCATATTGTAAACGCCTAAACCGTCTAAAATATTTAAAATTCCGACTAGGCATTCTAGGCGCTAGGCGCTGGGTCACCGCCCACATACCGCCTAGCGCTTTGTTGAACAATGCTTTTAACCATGAGAACAAAATTTCATCGGTTTTCGGTTAGATAAAGTGATATGGTTGGTTACACAGTAACCAATTTGAACCGAAATCTACACACATATTTAAAGGTTAAGCCACCGGCATTTCGCATCTAAGCCGGCAAAATCCCTAAAAAGCTCACACTACCGTCGCCGCCGTCCGTCCGTCCTCTAGTGAGTAGTGACCGTCCAATCTCTGGACGGTGATATGACTACAGATCAAACCACCACGTTACCACTTCCCTAGGTAATGAAAGCACCAGTCGCCAACCTTACGCCGTCTCAAAAATCGCCGGTCATCAGATTTCAGCCGAGTCATGGGGTACAGCACGAGCCGTATCACGTATCCCTCGTGTCGCCGGAGGTGGTGGTCGAATGTTCGCTCCGACGAAGACCCACCGTCGCTGGCACCGTAGTGTCAATATCAAAATTGAAACGTCACGCGATCGTTATCGGCGATTGCTGCGAATCCTATTCCGGCTCTTGTGATGGCTCGTGGACATAAGATTGAGAATGTTCCTGAGTTACCTCTAGGTGGTTAGTGATTCAGCTGAGGCTGATGAGCTAAGGATAGTATTAAGATTAAGGTATTGCAACAGAGAGAAGGCTAAGGATAGTATTGGCAGGGATTAGGTCGGGTGTAGGTAAAATTGAGGAATCGTAGATATGTTTCTTGTATAGGTCTATTGATTGTTTATGGTATTGAGGGAGCTAAGTTGGTTAAGGCGGTTAGGAACATTCCTGGGATTGATTTTGTGTCATGTAGAGAGATTGAGTTGGCTTAAATTAGCTTAGCTCCTGGTGGTCACTTAGATTTGTGTGGTGTGGACTAAATCGGCTTTCGAGAAGTTGGAATCGGTTTATGGTTCGGAGATGAAGAAAAGGTTATGTTCTTCCTAGGGCGAAGATGGTAAATGCTGATTCTTGCTTGGATTATATATTAATTCGGATGAGGTTCAGAGTGTGGTTAGACCGATAGATTGAGAAGGATGCAAAGAGCTGTGTTGAAGAAGAATACTCTTAAGAATTTGAATGTGACGTTGAAGCTTAACCATTATTATGCTAAGACTGCGGGGAGGATGTCTTTGTTGGCTGAAGCAGTGAAGCTGAGAGAGTAAAGTCTAAAAAGGAGAAGCTAGAGAGGAATAGGAAACCTATCTCAAAGGTATATAGTCCCATACTCCCATTTGATTCTTCATTGTCATTCTTTTGTTGGTAATGGGTTTCTTAATTAGGAACTGTTTAAGGAATAAAATCTTTGATTTGGCTTGTGTACCTTCTTGATCTTCTTCATAATCCTTGTGTGTTGCAGGAGGAAGTAGTGAAGATTAAAGCAGCAGGAAAAGCTTGGTACCAGACTATGATATCTGAAAGTGACTACACTGAGTTTGATAACTTCACCAAGTGGCTCGGTGTGGAACAGTAAGATCTCAATCCTTACGAACAATTTTTTTTTTTTTTTCTAGTTTAGCCACTAGGTTTTTAATTGCCTTATTTTTCTCTACCAATCTCAATTCTTAGTAATTGTGGTTTACCATATTATTGCATCAATAATAATTTATTACTCGTCTTTCGTTGACTTGAAAAGGTCAATATCTCTTATTTACAATACAAGTAAGTTAAAAAGAAAATTCTAGAAAATGATACACTATATATCTATATCTTAATGTTATTTTCAATTACGTAGTTCACATAACTTTACTATATGTTACTGCTATACTAGTTCAATATTTCGTCGTATGTTTTTCTTAACATTATTTCCTTACAATATGTAATGCTATAAGTCGTCTCCTACAAAATACGGAACCTCCTTAATATAGAAATATTTGAATTAAAAATGCCTGCGAGCTTTGACAAATGTAGTTGCGTCTTATCTTTACCATATTTGATTACTAAGTAGGATTTAGTCTAAGAATCTAAAGAAATAATCAACTTCAGCAGAAATAAACAAATTGTGCTATTTATATTTGCATACAAACCAATAGCATCTATTACTTTGAAACTAAAAAGAGAGAAAAATCCACAAATGAGAAACAAGAAACTTGTTTTCTTCGTCTTGTTGTTGTTCTGCTTCTCCGACTTGTTTGTGGAACTCAACAGAGGACAGAACAACAGAGGAATCGATGTCAATGTGGGTGTTGTAACAGATGTCGGAACTCCGTACTCCGACGTTGCCATGCTCTGTATCAACATGTCTCTCGCTGATTTCTATTCGTCTCATCCTCAATTTCAGACAAGGCTTGTTGTTCATGTTGGTGACTCCAAAAACGACGTTGTAGGTTCTGCAGTTGCAGGTACCTTTTTGTCTCCTCTCTCTCACCACCTTTTTACATTTTCACTGCTCTTGAGCTGATAAAGAAGAAGTCTGTCCATTTTGTGGTCTTCTTTGTTGTTTTGTAGACTCTTCTAAGCCTAAAAAATCAACAATATATGAACATTTAGAATTCAGTAGACATATGGATTTGCTCTAAGTCTTGGACAGTAAATACAAGTTTCTCTTTTTTCATCTCCCACGTTCTAACTCTAATTGCTATCGAGCATCATCTAAATTATATTTTGATTATATTGTATCACTCATTATCTTTCTGGTTAGCACATATCTGTTGTAAAGAATTTTTTTTTTGTTTGTGTTCTATTCGTCACACTGGTCTGTTGTTGGTTTTGACATTGTCACAGCTGTTGAGCTGATAAAGAACAAGCAAGTGAAAGCAATAGTAGGGCCATGGACTTCAATGCAAGCTCATTTCTTGATCGAGATTGGCCAAAAATCACGGGTACCTGTTGTTTCCTACTCTGCAACAAGCCCATTTCTTCAATCTCTTCGCAGTCCCTACTTCTTTCGTGCTACATATGAGGACTCCTCCCAAGTGCACGCCATAAAAGCTATCATCAAGTTGTTTGGCTGGAGAGAAGTCGTGCCTGTTTACATCGACAACACCTTTGGAGAAGGTATAATGCCTCGTCTCACAGATGCGTTACAAGAGATTAATGTTCGAATACCCTATAGATCTGTTATCGCTCTAAATGCTACGGATCATGAAATCTCAGTTGAGCTTCTTAAGATGATGACCATGCCCACTAGAGTCTTTATTGTCCACATGTATTCATCTCTTGCCTCAAGAATCTTTGTCAAAGCTAAGGAGATTGGTTTGATGGAACCAGGATATGTATGGAT
>NC_025691.1:28105299-28110890 GCF_000633955.1 Camelina sativa | reverse complement strand
ACCCTATAGATCTGTTATCGCTCTAAATGCTACGGATCATGAAATCTCAGTTGAGCTTCTTAAGATGATGACCATGCCCACTAGAGTCTTTATTGTCCACATGTATTCATCTCTTGCCTCAAGAATCTTTGTCAAAGCTAAGGAGATTGGTTTGATGGAACCAGGATATGTATGGATACTTACCAACGGGGTTACCGATGACTTGAGTTCGTTAAATGAGACGGGTATTGAGGCTATGGAGGGGGTATTGGGTGTTAAAACTTATTTTCGGAAATCCAAAGATCTAGATAAGTTTAGATCTCGATGGAGGAAGATATTCCCACGGATGGACCTGAGTGTCTATGGTTTGTGGGCTTATGATGCTACCACTGCACTGGCAATAGCCATTGAAGAAGCTGGAACAAATAACATGACTTTCACTAATGTTGATCTTGGAAGGAATGTTTCTGAAATTGAAGCTCTTGGTTTTTCTCTATATGGTCCAAAGCTTCTCCAGACATTCTCAAAAGTTCATTTCAAAGGACTTGCAGGAGATTTTCGTTTTGTCAATGGGCAACTGCAGCCATCGGTTTTTGAGATTATTAATGTGATCGGAACTGGAGAAAAGTCAATAGGATTCTGGACGGAAGAAAATAGTCTTGTGAAGAAATTAGACCAGCAACCACAGAGCAGGAGCGATTTATCTACTTGGAAAGATCATCTTAAACATATTTTATGGCCTGGAGAGGCTGATTCTGTTCCGAAAGGATGGGAGATCCCTACTAATGGGAAGAAGTTGCGTATTGGAATTCCAAAAAGAACTGGTTACACTGATCTCGTGAAGGTCATAAGGGATCCTATCACCAATTCACCAACAGTCACAGGTTTCTGCATAGACTTCTTTGAGGCTGTCATTCAAGCAATGCCTTATGACGTCTCCTACGAGTTTATCCCTTTCGAGAAACGCAATGGTAAACCAGCCGGTAATTACAATGATCTGGTCCACCAAGTGTACCTCGGGGTGAGTATGATCACACTCTAATCATCCCTTAAAATAACATCTACAAAAAAAACATCTTAGTGAACTCTGTTTTTCTTCTTTGTCGCAGCGATATGACGCAGTTGTCGGAGATACAACCATACTGGCGAATAGGTCCTCTTACGTCGATTTCACATTCCCATTCATTAAATCAGGTGTGGGATTGATCGTCCCAATGAAAGACCAAGTGAAGAGAGACAGTATCAGTTTCTTGAAACCTCTGTCATGGAAACTTTGGTTGACAACCTTTGTCTCTTTTTTCCTTGTTGGATGTACTGTTTGGGTTCTTGAACATAGGGTTAATCCAGACTTCCGTGGACCAACTAATTACCAAGCTAGTACCATCTTCTGGTTTGCCTTCTCTACCATGGTTTTTGCTCCAAGTACAGTAAATCTCTCCTTTCTACATCAACATATATAAATGTTTTCTTTTATAACACCTTTCTTAATGCTTACTCTCAAGTTGTTGTTTGCAGGAGAAAGAGTGTTTAGCTTCGGGGCGAGGTTCCTGGTTATCACATGGTACTTCATCGTTCTTGTGTTAACTCAGAGTTACACAGCCAGTTTGGCGTCGCTTTTGACATCACAGCAACTTCATCCAACCATAACCAGTATGAGTAGTTTGCTTGAGAAAGGAGAAATAGTGGGTTATCAGAGAACATCCTTCATCCTTGGAAAGCTTAAAGAAACAGGTTTCTCACAATCTCGCCTTGTGCCCTTCGATACCGCAGAAGAATGCGATGAACTTCTGAGAAATGGACGAGAAAACGGAAAAGGCGGTATCTCTGCAGCTTTTTTGGAAATACATTATTTGAGACTCTTTCTTGGACAATATTGCAACACTTACAAAATGGTTGAAGAACCCTTTAATGTTGATGGATTTGGCTTTGTAAGTTTCCGTAACAAAACTTCTGTGAAAGTTGTACTGAATGGTGAGATCATAACATCCCTTTTTCCGCAGGTTTTTCCGGTAGGATCACCTATGGTGGCCGATGTTTCAAGGGCCATCTTAAAAGTAGCAGAGTCACCAAAGGCGATGGAGCTTGAGCGTTCATGGTTCAAGAAGAAAGAAGAAAGTTGTCCAGACCCAGTCACCAATCCAGATCCAAATCCATCTTTTACCTCTAGGCAGCTCGGCGTCGACAGTTTCTGGCTTCTGTTTCTTGTTGTGTTTGTTTTGTGCTTTCTAACACTCGGAAAATTCACTGTCTGCTTGCTATGGACGACCAAATGGAATCATTTGTGGAAAGAGTTTCAGAAACCAGACAACGATTCATACATGAACAATGTAGAGAAATGTCCATGTTCATTGAGTCGACACATCCCAGTCTCTTTGCTATGGAATCATTTGTGGGAAGAGTTTCCGCAACCAGACAACGATTCAAACATCAATGATGCAGGGGAACGTCGGTGTTCATCGAGTCGACAGATGCCTGAGAACATTATACAAAGTCAAGCAACGAACTAGAGTCACTCACTAGACATAAAATCGTTATCTTTTGGCCACTTTCGATGCTCTATATACAATAATTCTTGATTTTTTATTTATTATTTATTTGAAAAGTAGACTGGATTTGAATTGAACCCAAGATCTAACTCAACTATATCATAACTCATAAGAAAAAATGGAGTTAGACGAACTATAAAATAAAGGATCCTAAAATAAAATATGATATACGAGCCTACGAGCAAAAATAATCCTCAACTTAACGCCTATCTTGAAATACTTGTTAGAAAACAAAAAGCAATGAATGAAAATTGTTCATATTTTGGTACTTAGCGGTTTGAAGTGATTTGTTTGGATTTTTTATTATTTTTTGTTATTTTTTGCTTTTTGAGAATAAAGTCATAACCTAGAGATGCACGTTACACTGCTACTAATGTACAATAGTTTCTCACTTTCTCCTCCTGATTTTTGTTTGTAGTTTCAAGAGAAAATTACGCCTACATTGACAAACCACTTTAAACCATGTTCTTTCGTTTACATTGTTAAAACTTAAAAGTACAAAACATTTTTTTCCCCCGAGTTTAATGTGAAGACGTATAAAAATTATTTAGTCTTACAAGAAAAATCATTTCCTTAAAGTTAACGAAAAGCAAACTTGAACTTATAAGCCCTCTTTAATCAAAAAAAAAAACCTTGAATGTTTTCCCTTTCTTCAAAACTTCAATTAATGTTCATCTGTTGGCTACATGTTGTCATGTTGAAAGTATATTTAAACAAAGTTCATCCAAACAATTTTTTTTATAAAGAAAATGCGTTCTCAAAATTTACTTTATTTATTGTTAATGGACATTTTTGTTAAATTTATTTAACGAATATTTTCCATCAATCAAGTCTTTTATGCTTTCATTCCCAAACATTATTTCACTATTCTTAGTCAAAACTTGTTCGTTTTTCGGAAACAATTACTTTTTTAGAAAAAGCTGACAAAAGTTTTTCTTGACATTACTTATCGGAAAAAGGCTGAGAAAGGTTTTGTTTTTCTTTTTCTTGAGACACTATAGGGGCCAAAGACAAAGTTGTTATCAGTAGTCTCCTCTCTGCTTAGAAAAAGAAAAATTTATGACCAAAACAAAAGAAAAAGGGAATATGGTGAATCGACCTCTCTATTCACCGATCAACCCACATTTCTTTCAACCCCTTCTTCCCGATTTCACCAACCATCTCGTATTCTCCATCTCTCTCTGTTTCTCTTTATCTTTCTCGGACCAAGTTGTTTCTGTTTCTAAATTCTAAATCATCTTCTTGCATATTTTTTTTTTGAAAAATGTCTTCTTCTTGCATAATGTTTTCAGGACATTCCTGTGGCGTTCTTTTTGAAGTATTTAGTGGGAAGTAACAAAGGAAACACGGCTGAGCTCAGATCAGACGCATCCGAGACAACATGGGAAGTGAAGATCGACGGTCGGAGACTCTCTCACGGTTGGGATGATTTTGCCATTGCACATGATCTACGAGTCGGTGACATTGTCGTTTTCAGACATGAAGGAGAGCTGGTGTTCCATGTCTCAGCTTTAGGACCAAGTTGTTGCGAGATTCAATACAGAGATGATAAAAAGGGTAACCTTAATTAGTTTCATATTAGAGATCATTACCACATTTAGAATGATTCTGAGCTTTCTTCCTATATCAACAGAGAAGGTTTCAATTCAGAAAAAGAGTCTAAAGAGAGAGGCTGCAGATTCTGCTCCAGACCATTGACTAGATTCTTGTTTTGTTACCACTGTCACGGCTTCGAACCTAAGGCGTGACACAGTGGTTATGTTACTTTCTTATTACTCCTTAAGACCTTACTTTATACATTAAAATTTTGATTTGTGTGGTGTGTGTTAATCATATTGAACTCTTTACTTAACTTGTGGCGACATTTGCAGTATCTTCCGAAAGAGTTTGCAAGGTCAAATGGTCTGAAGAACAAATTGAAGATTGTTTTAATGAATGAAGAAGGAGAATCATGGATTATTGACTTGAGACACGAAGAATATCCCTCAGGCCGGTTTAACATGAGAAGAGGCTGGAGAAGGTTTTGTGTTGCTAATGGGAAGAAACCTGGAGACAAGATGGTATTTAAATTGGTCCAAAATGAAGAAACACCTGTGCTCCAGTTGTTCCCCATAGACAGTGAAGATCAAGAAAAACTTGGTAAGTTATTTGCATATTCCATTCATTATTTATAAACTACTTCCTCAAGATTCAAAGGTTGATACAGAAAATGTTCCAAGAAAGAAGAGTCGAAAAGAAGAAGAAGATTATTCACCAGACGACTGTTCTTGTTTTGTGGCCAGTGTCACAACTTCAAATTTATGGCGCGATAGAATGGTTATGTTTCTTCCATATTACTCCCTACCTATTTTGATTTTTATTTCAGTGGGAGGTGTGTTGATCATATATCTCATGATGACTATACTTAAACTGCAGTATCTTCCGAAGAAGTTCATATTGTCAAATGGTTTGTTCAAGAAATTTCAGATGCTTCTAATGAATGAAGAGGGAGAATCATGGAAGATAGACATGAAACACGAGGCGTATTCAGGCCGGTTTTTAACGACAAGAGGCTGGAGAAGTTTCTGTGTGGCTAATGATAAGAAACCCGGAGACTCGTTCATATTCAAATTAGTCCAAAATCAAGAAATACCTGTGCTACGAGTGTTCCCTTTGTACAGTGAAGATAGGCACAAACTTGGTAAGTTGTGTTACCTTTTTATGCTTTCAAGAAACAAAAAATGTTGAAAGAAAAATCAAACAAATAAATGAAGTAGGCTTTTCCTTAGCAGAGCCTAGCAATGACACAAGGCAAGGAAAGTGTTTAAAGGCAACCAAAGCAGAGTTTCTTGGCATAGAAGATTACCGCGATGCCTCATTGCAAGGGAAATGCTTTAAAGCTGGCGTTGCAGAACCTACCGGTGAAGATACAAGGCAAAGAAAACGTTCACAAGCTATTAAACAAGAATATGTTTCCGTAGAAGGGAATAACTCAACAGGCCAAAACCAACTTGTGACTTTAACACTTACACCTGCAAGTAAACTTGTAAGTTCCACAAGAAAACTCTGTTTTTTTTTTTTTTTTTT
>NC_025691.1:28094890-28104882 GCF_000633955.1 Camelina sativa | reverse complement strand
AACAAAGCAGGAAAGATAACAATGCTTGACATATATGGTTCAAGATGGCGGACGTCACTACTGATGGACAATAGAGGGACAATGAGTTTAGGAAAAGGTTCAAAAGGCTTCTGTGAGGTTCACGGCGTTAAGATGCATGAGTCTTTTGTCTTGGAGTTGATTTGGGAAGACACAGTTCCTCTTCTTAAGTTTTGTTCCAAATTTTGAGAACCTTATTTAGAACGTTTGTTAGATATTTGGTGTTTAAATCATAATTGCTGATTCATATTTAGATATTCAACTCCTTAAAGTTCATAAATTGATAATGTGTTATTCAGTACTCAATAATTTGTTTCTTTCTTCTTTTATAGGAATTTTTTTTGTTTCAGAAAGATAGATTTTTTTAGGTATTCTAGGTAATATTTATTAGTTTGTAACTTATTATTGATGAATTGTAAACTCCAAGAGATATAATTGAATACTATTGGTTTTCTTAGACTTTAGAGTTATAAAAATTTATAAATCATAGAAAAAATAATGCATATATAATCAATTTTTAATATGTATAAAAAGCTCAAAAATAAATTAATTAAAACAGAGAGTAATAAATTTAGGCCCACATCTATCTAAAGCCAACCCATAAACCTAAAATTAAATATTAAAAACAATTGCATTAGGAGAAATGGCAAAACGATTAGTTTTTTTACCCCAACCGTTTGCCCCATTATATTTAAAAAAAAAAATCAAGAATGCAAGTGAATTTGTGCACGGAATTGAATTTTATTATCATATCTATATCTATATATATATATATATATATTTTTTCAGAAACATTTATGAAAAAATTCCTGAAGTTCTAACTTATTTCCACATGTTTTTTATGGATCCTATTCGGATTGCTCCATACTAATTGAGGGATCCGTAATTGAGAAACGAAACCCTTTTCCAAATAATTGAAACCCTAAAAAGTTGTTGCGACTTAATTCTATGGATCAAGAAGAGGAGGCGGCAGTGAGGAATCTCTTTATCGTGTTTTTATTGGATTAAGATCAACTCTCGAGTGATGAAACTAATCTCCATCCTAGAGGTAAATTTGATCTGGTAAGGTTTTGTTTTGTTTTCTTTGATTCTAATCGATCAATATGATTCTAGGTTTGCTTTGTTTCTCAACTGCCGCTGTTTGATCCGATGGCTGGTAGGATATTACGACGGCTTTGTGGCTCATATGGTTCTTAAACTTATCGGCTTTTTTTTGGGAACAACCACGAGACCAGCCTTGATTTCTTTATTGGGTCTCCCTGGTAAACTCATTAAATCCGTAAATTAATAATCCTTATGTTATCAGTTCACATTCTAGATTTGATGTTGATATGTATTTGTGAAAAGGTTGAATCTGTAATTTTTGTAAGAAACATTAGTTTATGATCATTTATCTTAACATGTTTTTTGTTATGATGATTAGATCAGATGAAGCATCTCTGATATTGGTTAGGCTTCTTAAATGTTTCTTCTAATTCTTTTATTGTAGATCCAAGATGGTTTTGAAGGATGGACAATTTTCACAACCAAATTTGTCTTCTTAATCTCATTTTTGAGTTTCAAGCCAACCATAGGAGAAGGTGGTATTATTTGCACATTGCCAAACAGTTGCAGGTGAGTTATCTTTTTCGATTTCCACTACTCATTAATCAGTTTGGTTGGCTAGCCCCATCAGTGACATTTCCACTACTCATTAAACATTGCTTAATGAGTGTCAGACACATTCATCAGTCAAAGCCCAACTCTCAAGTCTGCTTTCTCCCTATCAAGTGATGATATATTTTGCTATCTGGGAACAGGTTTATTCTCTTGATGAGAGAGGGATCTTCTTCAAAACAATGATTCTAAACAGATATCCTGATTGTGAATATATTTCATTTTACACTTTATCAGGTTTGGGGCTGAATGCTTCTACTACTGCTGCCAATCTATCTAAAGAGGAGGTTAGTTGGGTTTTCTTAGTTTATATACAAACTTCCAACATTGTTGTATTGGATCCAATGAGTTTATATACTGAAATGCAGGACCAGATGTTTGCCTCCTGTAGATTTTCTGAAGACAGTGCAGGCAATGAGCTCTTTGCATTGCTGCAAACATTGGTAAAATTATATTCTAGCACTGCAAATTCTAAATTCTTTTTATTTTCACTGCCACGGCTAACAAGGATTTTTTTTTCTTTTTGTAGAACGTGATGGAAGTATTACAACATGTGATACGAAATCATGGAAACGAAAAGAGTCAAAGCCTATAAAAAAACAAATCTATATTAGCCTTTAATGTCTCAGCTGATGCGATGTAAGTTTATCTTTCTTCTCACTTGCGATAGTATGTTGTGTCGTTAGTGAGGGCTTTCAATATCATCTATTGCTATGGCCAGCATGTGTTTCAGATAAACAGAATAAAATCTGGAAATCTGTTAATTGGTGCTCATGTGGTAAGTTTATCCATATTTTAGCATTGGCATCTTTCCATTTGATTTTGGAGAGATTGAGGATCTTAAACAGAGCCATTAACTTCTAATGCTCATACTATGAATTTACGATTCATACATAAAGTAGAGAGATGCTGGGTAATTTGTCTTCATAACTTTCATAATGAAAGTTTCATTTAGTTGGTCAGTTTGCGTTTACATATATATCATTTTCAATCTCAAGTAATATAGAAACACAAATATCTAACCATTATTTCTCTGTCTTTGTATTTAATGGATCGCATTTTTCCTAATAGGGAGTGAGACCATATGTGATGGGGCAGATCTTGGTTTTCTATATAATGGCCCTGAGAAAAGTTTTTTGGTCGTTTTCAAACGTATGAGACTGCTTGCCTTAGTGACTGCGTGAACACCGGTTTCTTCGTGGGTCACAGGCATATAAGGATAAGAAGAAGACGAAAGGATAGAAGAATCAGTAAGAGACATATCGAATCAATGAGATTAAGAAGAATTAGAGAAGAAGAAAGGAAGAGATAATGTGTCGGTTTTAGTTTTTTTTTTTGGGTAAATAACCTTCAACTTCTGTACTTTTTTGGTGACATTTTTCCTTTTTTAAGTAACCACCACATTGGTTTCTCCATTATAATCTTCATTTGGTAATATATGATTTGGAAATTAATAATAAATTGTGTGATAACAATTGACAAATTTTCCCAGCAAATTTATGAAAAGGATGAATGTTTTATACTTTATATAAGAATTTACTCTATATTTTAAACTATGTATATAAATTAAAGTTAAAATTAGTGATAAATTAATAAAAATTAAAATCTTGATAAATCAATATATTTTCTTGGTCCCAAATTTTTTTTATGGTTCTGCTTAAAAAACGGTAAAATAATAACTCTATAAATGAACTTTATACAGAATACACTTTTAAAAAATGATGAATAGGTTTTATACTCACCAAAAGTGAGAGATGCTCTAGACAACATATTATATACACATATTTTTAATCAATTATTTAAAGTTTATAAAAGTAAACAATTAGTATAATTCATATAAAAAAACTAACTTACTTTTATTATTATTGCACACATAAACTATATATATAATAAAGTGTTAGATTATTTATATATGAAACGAACAAAAATAGAAAGCCATTTATATTGTACTGATATTATTGAAAAACTACAATATAATTAAAATACTACTATCTCTATAGTGAAAACTAAAAGAAAAAAAATACTTCCCGATCTATATGCTTCGATTGGAACTGGAAGTTCCAGAACAAGAGGTTGGTATACCACCATAATGAAACTGCCTTTTATTTTTTTTATTCGGATAGGATTTATGTTGGCTTCGTTGGAAGGCTCGGTAGACACCTAAAACATAGAAATTGGATACTACATAATATGTTGATGCAAAATACTGTACATTTACAAAATACAAAAATTAGTTACATATACATAGTTAATCTACCAAACAAAATACATTTTGTATTTTTTTTAAACAAATTTAGCTCCGTCGTGTACTGCGGGTGAATATCTCGTTATTTATTATAAGCAATCTTTTTATATATTAAAAACATCTTAAACCGAAAATACATTGAAATATTCATCCTTGAGCATTCACGAATTACTTGAAAAGATTGAAACATTTTCAACCGTTATGGAGAGTAATCGTTAAATGCTCCGAAGCTTTCTCGAACGTCCTAACCTTCTGAGCTTCAGCAGTTGCCAAATCCTTTCGACTCTGCTCCAATCCATTAGCCAAATAAAGGTCAACCCTTTCCAACACACGACCACGCCGAATCAAGAACTCCAACACATGTAACTCGTACAAGCCACCAGTAAAATTCTTCAACTCCACAACCTTCAACGTCTTCTTCAAACACCTATGGTTAATGTTGAACTTCCAGTAAGTATCTGGAGCGATCGCTGAAGTCGCCATTGGAACAGGCCTAGGAGCAACCATTTGGAACGTGAGAGTTTCCAAGTCCGGACAGCTATTGATCATAAGCCTTATTCCAACGAACTCATTCGGAAGCAGATTTGTCTTCATTACCAAATGTCGAGTTTCCATTGGTTCTCGTAATCGAACCGGATCTTCTCCATCTTGGATCAACTGAATGAGAAAAGGACAAACAGTTAATGTTCTAGCGGATAATAGATCATAAAGGAGACCACAGAGTTGTGTTCCTGTCTCATCATCGTATTCAGTCTCTGCCCCGAAATCTAAATATGCTTCTGTCATTATCCTATTCACGCTCAAGAACTCAAAGTAATGAACTTTTCCAGAGTACTTGAAGATCAGAATATTGGGCAGGTCGAGTGTTGAAAAAGGCACGGAGAAACCGCAATTCTCGAATACCAATTCTCTTAACCGGTTGTTATATTCGGTTATCACTTCTAGACCAACGTCCCAGCAATTTTGAATGCTTAGACTCTCGAGCATAGGAGTTGTTGATATCAAAGACATGATTTCTTCGAGTTGGATCCAACCAAAAGAGAGAACTTTTAGCGAACCCGGGTTTGTGAGCCTTGATGGATCAAACCCGCAAGCGAATAGCTTCAGTGACTCAAGGTTTATTAGATTGTAAACGCATTCAGGCAATTGAACCACACTTGCTTCTGATCTTGCTTCATTACTGGTAGTCCACGAAGGGTCTGAGAAATCAAGAACTAGATTCTTGATTTGTTTGGAAACTGCGAATTCCATCAGCGAGTTGATATGTGTTTCAAAACCCACCGGCTTTGATATATAAAGGTCGAAACTTTCGATGGCTCTACCTGAAAGTCTCAAAACCCATCCAAGCATGAAGCAAATGAAAGAAACCCTAGTAACCCTTTTGGTTTCTTCATCGTTTGAAGCGTAACATGTCACAAAGTCCGACTCTTTGAAAACGATGTCGTTCGTAATCGATTTACGATAAATATTCTTCCAGCGCTTCAAGAGGATACTTGTCTTCACAACTTCGTTCAATGGCAAGTTAGAGATGATCAGAACCAGAATGAAATCCGGTAAACTGGATATTTTGTCTTGGTTTCTTCTTGAATCCATTGTTTTTGTTTTTGGAAAAGAAAGGACTCAGAAAGAATTGGTGTGTTTAGCTATTCAACAGTGTTGTTTATTTTTATATATGCGCGAGGTTTGAAAATTATAAGATGTGATTGATGTGACTGGTTGTCTATAAATAGTGCATTATTTAATAAAATAAGTTTATTTATATTAGCTAAAAAAAAATTTAGTCAAAAAGTTGATTATCTTTTAATTATGTTTTTATTATTTAGTTATTTACCTAAAGTACATAATTATTATTAATGACTATGGGTATCTAACTTTTTGGAAAAATATAACTCAAACTTAAAGATAAAGGAGATGCATTCAAACCTATATATTTTATATCATTTGAGTTTTAACCATTATTAGATAATTTTGATGATTTTAGGTGAATTTAAAGAAGTTGGTAAGATTTGTTGTAAGATTTTCCTAAATATACCACTTAAATCATAAAATTTAGATATATATTTTTATTTTTTAATTAAAGCAATCCTTTTTCCAGTAACATTAGATTTTAAAATACTTTTCCCAATATCTATTTTAATAACACTGAATTTTAAAAGAGTTTTTAAGATTCATGAGTTGAATGATGCATGTTTTGTTTTTTTTGTATTTTTTTTTTTGTAACTTCTGCATTTTATTAAAATAGAGATTGAATTTGAACATGATTACAATGTAAGCTGTTAATAAGGAATTGAGGAACATAATGATGGTAGAGAAAATTTGTGTTCAATAGTTTTTGCCAGAAAATCAGCAATTTGATTGTATGATCTTGATACATGATTTGTTATTTTGACACTAATTACTTCAAATGATTTGTTACACCCCCTAACTCTTCCAGCTTTCCAACACCATAAAGATCATAAACAAATGTAGGTCGGGAAGTTCTTAAACGAGTGCCAAACTTTTGAAAATCATATCTTATTCTAATGCTTTGTTTTTGCTTTATATTTTCAGAAGTCAAGAAAGGATGAGATGTTTGGATTCAATTCTCTCGGGGTCTGGTTGTCTTTTAAATACGGCTTTTATTAGTAGTTTTATTCGGGTTTTATACGACATAAAAAGGTAGTTTTCTACTGTTTGTACTATTTAGAGTCTTTTCAAGTTTTCTACTGTTTGTAAATCAAAAGGAAGTTTTCTACTGTTTGTACTAATGGAGGTTGCCACAAAGCTCACAACATTTTTCCGTTTCCTGGCAGCCTTCTCCACTTTCCTAGTTATTTCATTTACGATGAGAGACGTCGTCGATGCCGAACTCAAGATGGTTAACAATGGCTTTCTCGACATGGCTTACTGATCTCGACAAGAAGTTTATACATTTCAACACTCCCGAGGAAATCACACAAACCCTATGTGTGTTATATAATTTGATTATTGAACAAAACATATATTCTTCACTGGTACGTACGATTATTGGATATTTGATTCTGACTATATATAAGTAATGTTTGTAAGCAACATATAGTAATTGTGTATTTCACATATAGCATAAGTGAAACAATCTAAATTAAAGAATATATAAGACAATATAATATAGTGTATTTGAGGGCGTATTTGTTTGTTTTTTTATATATATAAGATGTGAAATTTATATATAAAAAAGGCATATGTACATGCAATTTAAGAAACAGAGAGCATAGGTAATACCATAATCGGGAAGCACTCACACATGGTGCCTAGGACCTAAACAAAAACATGATGTCGCTCTAAATTTATAGGTGGTGTATGTATTTGAGCCTAGCGTTGAGCTAAACCACCATATTTTGAATCTGAGCCATAGTTGAGAGACGTGAGGCGACACGAGATGATCTTAATGATGCGTTGAGCCAAGACTTGGGGAGAGATTGGTGTTTAATTACGTTATCTCCAAATATGGTAAATGACTGATTGGAAGCTGATCCGGAGGAGAGTGGAGTCGGTGAGACTGAACCCTGCGAGAGAAGGAGAGTGCGATTCCAGTCCGGTGTGATCTCACGTTGAAGCAAAGGCTTTGCAACATCAATCCAAAGGGTCAAAGAGAATGGACAAGCGAAGAATATGTGATCCCTAGTCTCATTCGGTTCACCACAGAAAAAACATGTTTGTTGGCTTATGGCTAGCCAAGTAATGAAAGCATAACGTGGTATCCCCTGTGGTAACCAAACAATGCGATGCCAACATTTAGTAGGCATCTCCAGGCGAATCATATTCCAAGTGCACTTAGCCGAGAAAGTCGGACGAAATTTATTCTCACCCGATCTCCACAAAGCAATGTCAACACCGGCAGCTGATGTGGGTAGTGATGTTGTACGCATCTGTTCAACAAAGCCCCGATATTGAGTACCTCGGCGGTTCCTAAGACACACCAGTGCATATTAGAAACCGCTTCGACAACCTTACCGTACTTTAATTTGGGATCCCCAGAGACCTGAGATACTCCTAACCTAGATTGTAAAATCTTTAGAAACTTTAGCAAATCCAAATATTTAGCTATAAGCCCATTTTAAATTTTAATTTTCTAAAAAAGTATACTTAACAAATAATCCAGCAATTTGTTTGATATTATAATTGGGCTTTGCAAGTGAACCCTCCTTTCTAGTTAGAAGTTTTGAGTTTAGAGACAGAAAAATTCATTTCCTCAATTAAGTACTTTTATTTTTTAATTAAGTGTATAATTGGTTTTAATTTTTTTCTAGAACCTTCACCAAACTTATATATATAAAGTATAGATGGACAAACTTTAAAAAAAAATCTATCTTTTTCCTCTTTTCCAACAATTCAATTATTAGTTTGACCCAAAACTTAAACAAAACTGAACTCTTAAAANAATTTAAAGAAGTTGGTAAGATTTGTTGTAAGATTTTCCTAAATATACCACTTAAATCATAAAATTTAGATATATATTTTTATTTTTTAATTAAAGCAATCCTTTTTCCAGTAACATTAGATTTTAAAATACTTTTCCCAATATCTATTTTAATAACACTGAATTTTAAAAGAGTTTTTAAGATTCATGAGTTGAATGATGCATGTTTTGTTTTTTTTGTATTTTTTTTTTTGTAACTTCTGCATTTTATTAAAATAGAGATTGAATTTGAACATGATTACAATGTAAGCTGTTAATAAGGAATTGAGGAACATAATGATGGTAGAGAAAATTTGTGTTCAATAGTTTTTGCCAGAAAATCAGCAATTTGATTGTATGATCTTGATACATGATTTGTTATTTTGACACTAATTACTTCAAATGATTTGTTACACCCCCTAACTCTTCCAGCTTTCCAACACCATAAAGATCATAAACAAATGTAGGTCGGGAAGTTCTTAAACGAGTGCCAAACTTTTGAAAATCATATCTTATTCTAATGCTTTGTTTTTGCTTTATATTTTCAGAAGTCAAGAAAGGATGAGATGTTTGGATTCAATTCTCTCGGGGTCTGGTTGTCTTTTAAATACGGCTTTTATTAGTAGTTTTATTCGGGTTTTATACGACATAAAAAGGTAGTTTTCTACTGTTTGTACTATTTAGAGTCTTTTCAAGTTTTCTACTGTTTGTAAATCAAAAGGAAGTTTTCTACTGTTTGTACTAATGGAGGTTGCCACAAAGCTCACAACATTTTTCCGTTTCCTGGCAGCCTTCTCCACTTTCCTAGTTATTTCATTTACGATGAGAGACGTCGTCGATGCCGAACTCAAGATGGTTAACAATGGCTTTCTCGACATGGCTTACTGATCTCGACAAGAAGTTTATACATTTCAACACTCCCGAGGAAATCACACAAACCCTATGTGTGTTATATAATTTGATTATTGAACAAAACATATATTCTTCACTGGTACGTACGATTATTGGATATTTGATTCTGACTATATATAAGTAATGTTTGTAAGCAACATATAGTAATTGTGTATTTCACATATAGCATAAGTGAAACAATCTAAATTAAAGAATATATAAGACAATATAATATAGTGTATTTGAGGGCGTATTTGTTTGTTTTTTTATATATATAAGATGTGAAATTTATATATAAAAAAGGCATATGTACATGCAATTTAAGAAACAGAGAGCATAGGTAATACCATAATCGGGAAGCACTCACACATGGTGCCTAGGACCTAAACAAAAACATGATGTCGCTCTAAATTTATAGGTGGTGTATGTATTTGAGCCTAGCGTTGAGCTAAACCACCATATTTTGAATCTGAGCCATAGTTGAGAGACGTGAGGCGACACGAGATGATCTTAATGATGCGTTGAGCCAAGACTTGGGGAGAGATTGGTGTTTAATTACGTTATCTCCAAATATGGTAAATGACTGATTGGAAGCTGATCCGGAGGAGAGTGGAGTCGGTGAGACTGAACCCTGCGAGAGAAGGAGAGTGCGATTCCAGTCCGGTGTGATCTCACGTTGAAGCAAAGGCTTTGCAACATCAATCCAAAGGGTCAAAGAGAATGGACAAGCGAAGAATATGTGATCCCTAGTCTCATTCGGTTCAC
>NC_025691.1:28012086-28094413 GCF_000633955.1 Camelina sativa | reverse complement strand
AAAAAAAAAAAAAAAAAAAAAAACCATGTTGAAAATAATCAAATCTATTATGCTAAATACTTAAAAAAATTTCAGCAGCTCATCCATTAAATTAAATATATTGACATCTTTCTTAGCTCTATATTTAGTCTATGCGCCCAGGTGTCAATTTTCTCTAAATGCAAAGCTCTTTAAAGGTAACACAAGATTTTTATCTTATCTTTTCATTAGGGTTTTATTTTACTTCTTGTTGGGTTTAAAAGTCATTCAGACAACCACAAATTTCATTTCCATCTTCTTCGCCCCGACCAGATTTTTACAACAAAATATTTTTTTTCTTCTCCACAGGCAAAGATGCTTCGTGTAAGCGCTTGCGACGTCCGACAACTACCCAGCCCCACAAACAGTGATCATAATAAGACTGGTAAGTTTTGTTTTTAATCTACGGAACATAATCATCAGATCTGAACTGAAATAGCCTTGTGTGCATGGATCTGTATGACGAGAGAATTTTTTACATGTTATACACAGTTAACACCTCGAAGAAGCATCAGCGTCCGACAGAGGAAGGTGGTGATGTTCAGGAAAACGCAGGTACGTAACATAACATCCTCAGTCCCGTTCTATCGTTGTACCCGAGGCGCGCGGGTTTTTATTAACATGTCGGATTTTAATGTCACAGTGCTTGTGAGAGCGAAAAGAGGGAGGAAGACGAAATCGATACCCGAAGAAAGTTGGGACAACTCCTCTTTTTTTGCCTTTGTCACGGCTTCCAATTTGGAAGCAGATGCTCTGGTGCGCTTGCCTTTGTCACGTTTTCTTAAATTGTTATTGCCCGAATGTGCTTAATTAAGTCACTCACATGAACTGATGATGTTTTCTTGAACTGACTAACAACTTCCACATATAAGATGAACTGATGTTTCTTGAATTGTTCATTTAAGTTCCATTTTGATTGTTGTTTTGTTAGTGGCCAGTTTGGTTTATAAGGTGAAAGCTTGTTGATATAAAATCAAAAGTTAACCTCAATACAGTTTTGGTTTCCAATTTATTTTAACTTCAATTTTGGTTTGCTTTGGTGTTTCTTACTTGCATTTTATTTCGACCTTGTTTTGTCTTATATGGTGATAGCAACCAATTACAAAGCTAGAAATAGGGGTTATTAAAAGCCTTGCAACTAAGGTTAGTTGAGTATATTCAGATATTTGAAAGTATTAAGAGAACTAGGTTTTGAAATCCATGCTACGATTAGGTTTGTCTCATATGTTATAGAAGACACTTATAGCTATTACAATAATATTTGTTATATATTGGTTGGTAACAAATTAAAAATATACATCTATATACAAACTATCACAAGGATGTTATTCTCTAAAACTTTCAAAGATCACTTGTATTTTCTTGTATTTAATTCCCAAAAACAAAGTTTTTTTCCGAAGCTTTGTGTGATGAGGAAAGGTTGAAAATGTTTAAACCCTTTTTTGTTTGTTTGTTTGTTTGTTTGCAGTATCTTCCACAAGATTTCACAAGCTCTAGTGGTCTACCAAAATTTTTTTGCAAGGTTGTTTTAACTGATGGTAGGGGTAACTCATGGGAACTGGAACTGAGGTACGACAAATCCTCTAATAGCTTTTACATGAGCAGAGGTTGGAGACATTTCTGTGATGAACTGGGCAAAAAGGTAGGAAGTGTGTTTACCTTCGAACTAATGAAAGAGTGGGGAACGCCTTTTCTCAGCTTCTCCCCTTCCAAAGCTACTCTCTGTTATGAAACTTCAGAAAACCTGGACCATTTTGTGACATTAAATCTCTCATATGACAGTCTCAAAAACTGCAGATTGGTGAGTTCATTCATTCATCTTCCATATTGGCATGTTGGCATCTTCCATATTGGCATGTTGGCATCTTCCATTTCATTCATCTTTCCATATATATATATATATATATATATATATATATATATATATATATATATATTTATTTATTTTCAGTATCTTCCATCGGGAAACATGAGAAGAAATGGCTTGGACGAATCAAGGCTGGTAACACTACTGGGAAAAGATGGTACAAGGACGATCGCAAATCTTGTACGGGAAACCTCAGGAAGAAACTTTGGGAGACTGAGTTTGGGGAAAGCTTGGAGGGAATTTGCTCTAGCAAATAATTTGGAGGTTGGTGAAAACTTTACACTGGAGTGCATCTGGGAAAATGCAACTCCTATCCTCAGGTTGTCCGATACAAAGCCTAGAAGATACATAAAAAGGGGACCCAAACCGAAATTTTCAGGATTTTGCAAGAAAGTGTCTGCTTCCAGTGCAGCTAAGGATGGAAAAGAACGTGAGAAAGGCAAGAACATAGAGGAGCCGATCAATGAAGCATCACTAATCGAAAACCACCTACTAGTGATATTACCACTTCTTCATGAAGATGTCAAAGCATATACGCTGGTACGTAAGCTTACAAAAACATTACCCTTGTTTTGTATATAGGTGAGATTTGCTTTTACTTGAATTATAATAAGTAACAAGTTGTGGTGATTGTTCAAATATTTTGCAGTTTCTTCCAAGTCAATTCATGAAAGCTAATGGCATCGACATACTTTTCGGAAAGATACTTTTGTTGGGTAGAAAAGAATCTGAGTGGTGTGGATGTCTATTGTCAAGAGATGGAAACGTATCTGTAGGATATGGTTGGAGAAACTTCTGTGAAGCTAATGGAGTGAAGATAGGAGACTCGTTCTCTTTAGAATTCAAGCACAACGTTGACAATATCCCGGTACTTCAATTTCGTCCCAAACTCCGATCCGGGGAATAAACATAAATGTTTAAGTATGTTAAACTCAGAAAGCCATTTATTTTCGTTTGTGAAGCTAAAGAAACTGGCTAATAAATAAGCATTATCATGTCTACTTCATTCAAAGGAGTATATGTTATTTAATCAAAGATGTGTTTTCTTTCTATTTTGTGTCACAAACTTTATATTAATTATAGTTGGTTGATATATATATATATTCTCCTATCTTGATTTTATTCTAAAATTTAAGAATACATTATTTATATGTTAATACGGGTTTCTGTGTAAATTCAAACAATTGTTCTCTGAATTATATTATTTTAAAGATTACACTCAACTTTATACTGTTTTTTAAGAAAATTTGATTTGAAATTTGTAGTAATACCCTTATTTGTTTATCTAAACGTATTTTAAATAATGTTATTAGGGCACAAGATAGTCTAGTTTGGGGTGGTAGTGCGGATGGAGGTTTTTCAGTTAGGTCTACATATACGCTACTAATCCGGAAAGAATCACCAAAAAAGACCGCGTGTGGAGAGTGGTGACACCGGGAGAGTCAGGTTGTTTCTTTGGTTGGTTGGGCAACGAACGCTGAACGTTTTAGATACCACTTCTGTGATACAAACATTTTTTTTTTTTTGTAAATTTATTTATGATGGGCCTCATCCCTAAACGGACCTAAGGCGTGTAAAACAAATTGTTACAGTTACAAAATGGAAAACAAATTCCGGTGAACAGAAATAGATTTAGCAACGAATGATAGTTTCTGGTCGATGATGGTTGCTATGGCCAGTGGCGGATACAAAAGTCATTTTTGTATGGGACACAACCTTAACGAATTAATATTTTTGTTAACTTGAATATATATACTACACAACTTAGCATTTTTACCTGGGACACAACCATAAGAAACTGAATTTTTTTTGTGGATTTTAATAGATATACCTAGAGATGTCAAACGGGCCAATACTCGCGGGTATAGCCCTATAAGAAGCATAGCGGAGCGGCTATGGGCTTAGTCATTGAAGCCCAAATTTTTGCGGGCATAGCGGACAAACCCGTTTGGTCGGCGGGTTCAAGCGGTCATGCCCGTCGCGGATTGCGGGTCTGCGGATTACCTGATGAAACATTCTGCATCTTCCGTTCTTTGTCTTCGTCTTCTATTCTTCTTCTTTTTCCGTTCTTCGTCTTCGTCTCCCACAGCCACAAATTTACATCGGGTGATTAGAGATTGGCCATAAAAATCAGTTGTAAATCATCTTACCATGCCTTATCAATTTCTAAAACTAACAAGGCAATTAGAGATTTACAACTGATTTTTATGGTCAGATGATTTCTAATTGTACTAGCAAGAGTTATAGAAATTGTGAACTTAAGTCTCAGACTCAGTGGTGTTTATTTCATCTGTCAGGTTCTTGAGATATTGAGTCATGTTAACAAGAGAGTGAAGCATCAGATTGGTACGACTAAGAACATTCACATGATTTAGTTTTATAGTGACTGTGGCTGTAATTTATCATGCTTTCAGTAGTAGAGACTAGTTTTATCCAGCTACGGTTTATTTATCAAGCTCAAAGATCAGTTTAGTGCTGCTTCTCAATATGTGTTTGGTTCTTATGCTCAGTCTCTGACATTTGGTCAAATTCGTCTTCTTGGGATCACTTAGAGAAGCAGAAGTCGAGAGGCTGAATGAGCAAGCTTGGTTCGAGCTTATGGAGATTCACTTAGTAAGTTGCTTCTGCTGTTTTTCATTGTAATGTATATATTTTTAGTGCTAGTGTTTGCTCTCTGATCCTTAGTATATCGGAGGACACTTGTACTTGTGATATTATGTATCTGATGATGAGTTTTCTGTTATAGGTATATGATCCTGGTGACAACAACTGTTGCTATTTTTGTGAAGTATGTTTTTTATGTCACTGGTATGGTCATGGATGGTCAATGGGAGAAGAAACCAGTTTATACTTTTTATCTGGAGCTTATTTGTGAGCTGCTTCACTTGTCAATGTACATCTGCTTCTTCTTTGTCATATTTATGTAAGTTTTTCCATCCAATTATATTATTCTCATATCGTTTGAGTTATATTGTGACAAGAATCTATAATGCACAATGAAACATCTTGAAGATGCTTAGACAGACTTGGTAGAAGACTCTTTGTTCTTGGACTTACTAATATTCTTATTGTCTGTTTAGGAACTATGGTGTGCCTCTGCACTTGTTACGGGAGCTCTACGAAACCTTAAGAACTTCCACTTGTTGTACCTCCTGAGAATGCCACATCTACAGCTACAGGCCAACGCGGAGTACAACAAGGTTCCCAACAAGGTAAACCAAACCCTGCGAACACATCTAGAAGCTTTAAAAGTTAAGAAAAACATTTAGTAATTATTAGTAAATACCAATTAGATATTAGAAGATTTAGTCGTTTACAGTTTGTATAAAAGCTGAAAATCCTAAATAGTTTAGCATAATTAGAAAAGATTGACCTAAGAATATCCACATATATGATTTCACGAGAGTCTCGTGATATACGACTCCAGTCCTCAAAGTCCTAGAGCTCTAAATTGTGAATCGTAATGGTAAGCTATATATTGATTTAAACTTGTTCTTTTTTTTGTCTACTTAATAAAACCTCTATCCTTTACACTTTTGTGATCTGAGATTCAAGTCTTTAACTGTTTGATTAACAGTTGTTTTTTTTTAAAGGACTCACATGACTCTTATGATGTGAGATCAATAGACTTAGAGTCTCAAAGAGTAATTGATGCTGCAAACGCTGAAAAAGAACAACATATGTTTGATGGAGTAGAGCCATCTAATTCTCGTAAGAGAGCACCAATTCATATTGATGACGACGATGTTGAACAGGAGAAAGGAAAGACAACATCAACACAACCGAAGAAGAGAAAGCAGAATAAGTTTGATGGAGATCGATCCTCTAAATCTGGTAAAAGAGCTGCAATTGATATTGATGATGATGATGATCTACATGATAATGTCGTAGGAGATAAAGGAAAAGGGAAAGCAACATCAACAAAACCGACAAAGAGAAAGCAATATGCAAATTGTTGGGAGCATTTTACAGTGGTTAAGAAGACTATTAATGGAAAACTTCAAGACAGAGCCGAATGCAATCACTGCAAGAGGGATTATGCCTACAATTCACACATGAACGGTACACATTCTTACAATCGTAGGTTTGGCTTAGTAATGCTGATAATAGTAAGGTGATCAGTGTTCTAAAACGCGCTAGGCGCTCTCTAGGCGATAGATTAACGCCTAGCGCCTAGCTGTATACGCGGGTGTTTAGGCGGAGCTTAGGCGGATATTTATATATACTATATAAATATATATATTATATACATTATAAAATAACTATCAGTAAATAAATAAATAAAATCAAATGAAATGCCAAACAGAAAAAATATTTCACTTCTACAACTGGATTTAAGACAAATCCAAGTAAAAAAAACTAATAAAAACCAATTTCAAAGAAATATAAAATTAAACAGTAAAGAAAGAAAGAAGAAGTGCAAAATTAACCATCAATTTCTTATACTCCGTATATATCTTGAACTTCATCTCCATCTGATTCGAAGTCAATATCAACATGTTCTTCATCTTCATCATCAGAAATGACAACTTCATCATCCAATTCTCTAACATCACCCACATTACCCGCCATTGATGTCTCTCTAGCTCCCTCTCCAGCTCTCTTTCCAGCTCTCTCGCCACTGCCAAGTCCTAAATCCACATCCAAGTCCTCTTCTCCATTTTCACCCTCAATAATCCATTCTTGAGCATAAATAGCGTGATCAGCAACTAATATATCAATATTCTTCTCCTTTTGTACCTTTTTTCTTTTGTTCATAATTCTAGTATTGAACTGGACAAAAACAAGATTATTCAAGCGACTTGTATCAAGCCGATTCCGCTTCTTTGTGTGTATCTACATATATCAAACAAAACCATCAAGATTAAAATATTAAACTAAAATTTAGTTTAAACGTCAAAGCACTTTAGAATCAGATGAATTAAATGATAAATTTGTACCCCTTCAAATGAGCTCCAACTCCTTTCACATCCCGATGAACTAGTCGTTAAAGACAATATCCTCTTAGCCATTCTTTGTAAGTTAGGAACTGAAGTTCCATAAGTACTCCACCATTCAACTGGAAAAACAAGCCACAAATATATTGATAAATTTCAAATAATATGTGAAAGCAGACAAGTATAGTGAAAAAAATCAAAAGTAAAGGAAGAAAACCTGGATCATAATCATCTTTGTTATCTTCACAACCTTTGATGGCCCATAGTGTCCCAAAGTTATCTTCTTTCTTTTTGTACTTAGTAATTTCAGCATTGATGACATTGCACTGTGTAGTAAGGTCATCCGGGAAAAAATCATCCACACACTTGAGAAAACTAGAGTACATTATCCTTTAATGGGATGGTTGAATCCTTGTAGAAGTAGTAAGGATTCAAAAAATAAGCACTCAAATGCAGAGGATTGTCATGCCGACCCTTTATCCTTTGGTCAATGATATTCATGATTGGTTGTATGTTTTTTTCAACATTGTTCAACCCACCACGCACCTCAACTTTTGCTTGTGTTAACTCCCCATGCAAGTAACCCATCGTCGGCTTCTTGTCCCCATCAACTAGTCGAAGTATTCTGACCAAGGGTCCAAAAACCTTCAAACACATTTTCACTCCATTCCAAAAAATTGCGTACTTCTCACTGTTTTATAGGCTTCTACTCCTTTAGGATGCTTTGCCCATTTACACCTTTTCCAATCAGTACTAATAAACATGGCTTCTAACTTATCTTGTTTATCCATTAAACTTTGTAGTGTTAAGAAGCATGACGCAAATCTAGTGACTCTCGGTCTCACAATATCTTTATTTTGTGTGAATTTCCTCATCATTGCCAAAGTCTTATGGTGAGCATAAACAAAGATGGTGAAACCTTTAGCTCTGTCAATGACCGTCTTAAAGTTGTGGAGTTTCCCAATGCTCTCTAGCATTAAGTTCACTGTATGAGCAGCACATGATGTCCAAAAAATGCTTGGTAATTTCTCTTTTAAGATCTTAGCTGCAGCCATATTGTTTGGTGCGTTGTCGGTTACCACTTGAACCACATTCTCTACCCCAACATCCTCAATGCATCCTTTAACAAACTCGAAAATAAATTGACCTGTATGAGCATCCTCGGAACACTCCCTAGAAGAGCGAAACATAGTTCCTCCTCTACAATTGATGCACAAATTCATAATACTTCTTCTTTTTCTATCAGACCAAGCATCAGTCATTCCTGAACAACCATTCTCCTTCCACTCTTCTTCTTGGGTCTTTAACAAACCTTTCACTCTACCAACTTCTTCTTTCAATAAAGGCTCACGTAAGAGGTATTGACTTGGTGGTGTAACTCCTGGACCAAATTGTCCTGCAGCTTCAAGCATCAACTTAAACTCATCAATTCCTGTAGAATTAAAAGAGACACCAGCTACATAAACCCATCTTGCAACATATTGATGAACTTTATGAAGTCTATCTTTCCAAAGCGCATCACTTATATTTTGTTGCTTTGTTGGAATGGAAGAAAGTCGTGGGTTAATATCTGATGCAAACTTGTCCATTGGACCAAGTGTTCGTGGCTTCTTTTTTGTTCCCATCTCTCCAAGTTCAACATCCTCTTCCCCATCATCACATATTTTTACAGAATTTCTCAAGTCAACATCTGACATCATTTTGTTTTTTCTTTTCTTCTTTGCTTCATCAATAGCAGTTTTACACTTTTCTTGATCCTCTTTTGATGATAATGGACAAGCAGAAACATTTCCTTGAATCTTTGCAATGTGCTCTTTCATCCTATATGCCCCACCTGAAAATTCTTTCCCGCATAACTTACACTTCACCTTATCAGGATTTTTAGGATTACACAACATCCCATATTCCCAAGCAACATCTTTTGAATTTCTTCTTAAAGCTGATGTTTCTGCAGATTCAGCCATAGCAGCAGAATGATAATCCCCTGCAATTTTTATTACAAAAAACAAATTCAACTAAAAAACTAATAATTAAATAATCAAATCATGACAACACACTTCACAAGGCATAGCCACGAATAATAAAACAAAGGTACAAAAACAAAGACATCAACAAAGTAAATCAGAGACACAATAAAACTGAAAGTTAAGCTATTAAACTATTACTTATTAGTTTAGTAATATTAAATTAGAAAGAAAGAATTATACCACAAAGACTACGATACACGAAAGTGAAACAGCTCACCTTGGGAAGAAAGCAATCAGAATAGAGAGAGAGACAAACCAAATATGGAATAACAGAGATATGAAAACAAAGAGTTATGAAAACGAGAGGTATAGCCACAGAGATATTGATAATAGATTTTGGGATTGTATTCATTAAGTATTACGAAACTAGGGTTTTGCCCACTTAAGAAAACGTACGAACTTCTCGGCGGTGGTCGTATACGCGGTCTATGCGGTGCCCAGGCGCCCGCTTTATAAGAAAACGCATAATAAGCCGAATATGATGTATTCGAGATGTTAGTACACCGAGTAGAGAATAGGCGGCTCCTAAACGTACGAGGCGCCCGCGTTTTAGAACACTGAAGGTGATGCTCAACTCTGAAGCGAAGTTACAAGCTAGAAAGATAGATCATATGGTTTTTCACGAAGTGGTAGCTAAGTGTATCATTCAGCATGATCTCCCATTTGCCTATGTTGAATATGAGATAGTTAGATCAGTTTGGAAGTATTTGAATGCAGATGTGAAGTTTATAAACCGGAACACAGCTGCAACAAACGTTTACAAGTTCTATGAGAATGAGGCAGAGAATTTAAAGAGAGAATTAGCTTCACTTCTGATTTGTGGACTGAAATCACTCATGAGGGCTACATGTGTCTAAGAGCACATTATGTTGACATGAACTGGAAATTAAACAGCAAGATAAATGCTTTCTATGCTTTTCCGCCTCCACATTCAGGTATGCACATAGCAATGGAGATTCTAGAGAAGTGGAAGGATTGGGGAATTGAGAAAAAAGTATTTTCCATCACATTAGACAATGCTACTAACAATGACACAACACAAGATATTCTGAAATCTCAGCTTATGTTGCGGAATGATTTGTTGTGTGGAGGAAACTATTTTCATGTGCGATGCGCAGCACATATTCTCAACATCATCGTTCAGATTGGCCTGAAAGATATAGATGATACATTGGAAAAGATCATAGAGAGTATCAAATATGTTCAAGCTTATGAAAAACATGAGATATTGTTTGAAAAATGTGTTGAAGCGGTTGGTCTACAGTTGAAAGCGGGCTTGATTATGGATGTGAAAACTAGATGGAATTCAACATACAAGATGCTTGATAGGGCTCTCAAGTATCGAGCTGCCTTTGGTAATCTCAAAGTCATTGATGGGAGAAACTACAAGTTTCACTCTACAGAAGCTGAATGACACCGATTGAAGCAAATTTGTGAGTTTTTGGAGTCTTTTGATGAAATCACTAATCTGATCTCAGGTTCAACATATCCAACTTCAAACTTGTATTTCATGCAAGTTTGGAAGATCAACAATTGGTTGATATCGAATTCACAGAATCAAGATGAAGTCACCAGAAGTATGATTGTTCCAATGCGAGAAAGGTTTGATAAGTATTGAGAAGAGGTTAGTGATGTCTTTGCAATGACAATAATGTTTGATCCAAGGTTGAAGCTAACACTGATCAATTATTGTTTTGAAAAGAACGACAAGGGTTCTGCTCAGATAAAGATTAAACATTTGCGTGGTAAGCTTGCTACTCTTTTTGAATCTTATGAGAATAAGTCCATTTTCACATCATCTTCTACAGAGACACGTGAGACTAATCATCAAACTGATGAGAATGAAGGAAAAAAGGGAGTTTTAGCAACTATGATGTAAGTATTCAAATTCTCACTCTCTTAGGCTATGAAAACTTTTACTAGGCTATGAAAACTAATTCTCCGTTTCGATTTGAAACTTTAATTACGTAGACTTTTTGTGGTTTATGACTAATTCTCAGTTTTTGTGGTTTATGACTTTTACGTAAACTAATTCTCAATTTTTTTGGTTTATGTAGGCTATGATGTGGTTTGAAAAATAATGTCTTGTAAATTTCTTTTGTTTGGATACTAAAATTAGTTTTATACATTTGCAGGATTTTATTAACTTCCGCAAACAAACTGTTGTTACTAGTGGAAAGTCTTCTTTAGAAATGTATCTAGATGATCTGCCGATAGACATGATAGAGTATGAGAGTTTGGATATTTTAAAATATTGGAAAGATAACTCTCAACGGTATGGAGAAATGGCGTCAATGGCTTGTGACCTCCTTAGTATACCAATCACAACAGTAGCATCTGAATCTTCTTTTAGTATTGGAACTCGAGTTTTGAACAAGTACAGAAGCCGTCTTCTCCCAAAAAATGTTCAAGCACTAATATGCTGCCGCAATTGGTTAAAACGTTTTGAAGCATATGAAAATGGTAAGCAAACAATTTTCACAATTTGGTATTGATTGTGTAACTTTTAAGTGGTATATATTTACCTTGACCTTCTTCTATTACTTTGCCATATGTAGAGGAGGATGAAGAATTTGATGAAGATGAGACATTACCTTCTTTCCAGTCAATTGTTGATGATGAAGCTTGATTTGGTTGAAGAGACATCTTCACCTTGAGATTTCTGTTTTCAGTTTCCCATTTCAGTTTAATACTTTGGTTTAATTTTTCAGTTTAAGTACTTCCTTGATTTCAATTCCAGTTTAAACATCAATCTCTATTTCTTCTTTATCATTGATCTGCACTACATATTCTACATGTGACATCTCTGGTTCGTAATTATTGGATTTCAATCTCTACGTAATCGAACTGGTAAACCAGAGAGTTATTTTATAATATTTTTCTTTTCATAAGAGAGCATTTATGTATTAACTATGGTTTCATTACAAGAGAAGTAAGAACAAAAAAAAACAGAAAGTAACAGCTTCTTTCAAAAATCGAATTTAGTCTTCGTTTCAGTTACTTCTTTGCTAATGAGGTCACACGAAGATGGCTTCAATCTCTGAAACTTTCTACGACAGTTCTAACGGCGGCGATCCAAACAAGAAACGGAAGAACTCCACAAGAACCCACGACTCGTTAGTAGAGATGTCAAAGCCCGCAGGCATGCCCGTTAGTCCGCAAAGCTAGGCGGAGCGGACATAGGCAGTGATACGTCGCCTGTCGCCCATGGCGGACTTGTCCGCGGCGGATCACTGAAAATACAGAACCGTCACGGTAAGTCCGTTCGGGTGTGGACATGCTCGTTTGACATCTCTAGTAGTAATGTATATGGTAGATTCGTAAATGGATATACATTAGTGTATTATAGCAAAAAAAAACAACTATTTTCTATAGCTAAAAGTTTATCTTTTTACTTTTATACATTGTTTTTACTTATGAAAAGAATTAAATATATATTATTTGTTAAATTTAATTTTATTTTAATAACTGTGAACTCATTTACAACTATTTTCTTTAAATAAAAGTGTATCTATTTACATTTTTTTTTCAACCAAACAATAAATTAAAATGAAATTCCTCGATTAGTTGTCCAAGCTGGAGGGAAGGGGTTTACAAAAGAAACTTCAGAGATAAGAGAACACGAAGCACGGACAAGACAATCTGCCTTCGTATTTGACGCATGTGGGATCCAAGAGATATATAATAATGGGAAGGACTCCAGCGAGTTAAACTCATCAAGTAGGTTGGAGAAGGACGACCAATCTTCAGGGACTTTGAGTAACTCCGTAGAATCAGTCTCGAAATGTTGACAAGTGATCCATGCAGCACATATCTGCTCCATGACCCAAAACAACGCTTCTAACTCGGCATGTATAAGACTTCAATGTTTAGCTTTTACAAAATTTATTATTATTATATTTAAAAATATTATTTTCCTGTAATATACCATTTATTATATCTGTACTAATATCTGTATTATACTACCATTTATTTTTCTAACCAATTAAAACACATAATAAATTTTAGATACAATAAAATTATGGAAATATAAAATTATATTATCTTCAATTTACATACGTATTTAACTAATCAAGTAAATATACACACCATCTATATATAACCAATTGAAATACATAAAATTTTAAAATACTATAAAATTTTGGAAATTCTTAGATAATACTCCATAGGTCCCATCATATAAGTTTTTCTACTTAAAAACACAACATTTAAGAATTACATTAATTATCTATATGTTCTGTCTTTTGGAATTGAAAGCATAAGTTGTATTTAATTAGAAATAATTTAACTAACTAGAAAGATTACTATAGACATAAAACTATATCTTTTAGTTTTTCTACTTAAAAGACATAAAATATCAAATTAAAATTAAATAAAGCATATAAACTTGATAAAATCTAATAGAATAAAAAAAATAAAATGTAATGTTCCGACCGCTACTTCTTAGTAGGCTTTCAGTCCATTTTTTTTAATGGACTTTACGTCCTTTCATTAGGTCCGAGTCCATTTATATCTGATGGTCGGTTTGGTATATCCAAAAGGTTTTAATATATATAAAAAAAGGTAATTGTTTTGAGAAATTCCGGAGCTTTCTATGAACAGCGCTTGGGTCACCACCGATCAAACCTAGAAGGAGTAGATATGATGATTGAGGAGGCTTCAGATCATCAGGACAACAACATCGGTAAGAATCAAATCATATTTATTATTCAAAAACTCTGTGGATGTAATTTTGCCTCATTCAAACTATATCTTAATTCAATTGAAATCTGCAAAAATTTGAAGCAATTTTAAAACATTAGTGTGATCAAAATTACTTGCTTTGGTAAGATTTGTTTCAAGAACAGCTACATATTGAAAATTAAAGCATCAAGGTTTAACATTTTGGGTGTTTATGATACAGAGTTTCAAAGAAAGAAGAAAGTGAAGCAGAACAATCCTGAAACAGAAGCAGATTGCTCTTGTTTTGTTGCCCATGTCACAGCTGCAAGTCTAGAAAGAGATGCACTGGTTTGTTTTTTTTATTAACTGAACTATTATTGCATACTCATGTTGTTGTTTCTAGATGTGGGCATTTTGGTTTTGGTTTGTCATGAAAGTAGACAAAGTGTTCTTTTATCAGGATGGTCTAATAAAGAGATGTCTGAATGACCCCTTTTAGTCTAAGTGATATGCAATTCAGTCTTGAGACTGTTAGCTGGGCATTTCTGTTTGGTTTAGGAAAAACTTGTGGCAGTATATTCTAAAGTTAGCTCCAAATCTTGTCAAAATATTTTTTAAATTCAGTTTTTTGGAAGTTGTTTTTTTCAGGTTAGTCATGAAAACTAAACACAGCTTTGGTGTCATGAAGAAATGCTGAAAAATGTTTGAAACTCTTTGTCTGTTTTGCAGTATCTTCCACAAGATTTTACAAGCTCTAATGATCTTAAAAGAAAATGCTGCAAGATTTTTTTAAAAGATGGAGAGGAAAGATCATGGGCGATGGATCTGAGGCTCAACAAATTAACTGATACTTGTTACATAAGCCGAGGTTGGAAACATTTCTGTGACGAAAACGGCAAAAATGCAGGAAGCTTTTTCACGTTCAAGCTATTGGAAAACGGGGAAACGCCTTTGCTCAGTGTTTGGCCTACAAAATCTGAGAATGATAGAACACAAGGAGACAGTAACAGTAGTCAAAGTTGTGAAGATTCGACTCCACCAAACCATAACAGATTTGTGACTTTAACACTTACAAATGACAGCCTTAAAAGCAGTAGACTGGTGAGTTCATGAAACAACTGATAGTTTTATTGCAGAACAAAATGTTATTTATATCAATTGTCCACTCAATATTTTCCAGTACCTTCCATTGCCATTTGTGAGGGAAAATGGCATGAACAACCCAAGGATGGTAACTTTGTTGGGAAAAGATGGTATAAGGTGGGCGGCAAACCTTCTACGGGAAAACTCAGGAAGAATGAGTTTGGGAAAAGGCATGAAAGATTTCTCTAGAGCAAACGGATTGAAGATAGGTGAATCCTTCACACTGGAGTTAATATGGGAAAATGCAACTCCTGTACTCAATTTGTTCTGTAAGGAAGTAAAAATCCAGAACCGATTTGTGACACTAACAGTTACACATGACAGCCTTAACAACAATAGACTGGTGAGTTTCAATCAACTCGTGTTTTAGAAGGTTAGTTAGTTATATTACTTGTCTTCTTATTGGTTATAGAATCTTTTCCAGGGCCTTCCATTGTCATTCATGAGAGAAAATGATATGAACAAACCAGGGAAAATAACTTTATTGGGAAACGATGGTACAAAGTGGATTGCAAATCTTCTACAAGAAAGCAGAGGGAGAATGAGTTTAGGAAAGGGCTGGAAAGAGTTTGCAAAAGCAAACGGCTTAGAGGTTGGTGTATCTTTCACGTTGGAGTCGATTTGGGAAGATACAACTCCTATGCTCGGTTTGTTCAGTATAGAGTCCACAAGTGATAAGAGGCAGCAAAGAGAGTGTTGTTCAACTGCTAGCGAGAATAGCTCTATTTCAACAAAACCTTAGCAATGGAAACAAAACTAAGAAATACAAGAACAACATAGAGGAGAGGTGTAAGTCATCTTCACTAAATTCAAAACTGATATGTGACATTAGCACTTGTACCTGATGTCAAAGTTTGTACATTGGTAAGGTAATAAACAGTTCTTGTTTCAAAGGTGGGTTAGTTTCTATCTTGAATTCTAATCAGTAACTAGTGGTATTGTTTTTCTTGAAATCTTGACAGTATCTTCCAAGTCAATTCATGAGAGCTTATGGCATTGAATATCTTGGGAAAACTCTATTGTTTAAATAGAAAATGAAATGATGTATATGCATAATGTAATTGGCGAAACTTTTGCGTATAATGGCGTAAAGAGTTTATTCATTTTAGGATTCATTTATTAAGAATAAGACAACTCTGATATTTATGTAAGTTAGAAGCATGTAAACTGCAACAAGTCTTATTCTAAAACCAATGTTTTTGTTTGTCCAGCTTCCTCTGTTTCTGATTTAGATTTGTAAGTTAAGATGTAAATATTCAAAGAGGTTTCAAAGAGAAGACTTAAGACACGAATGGTTTGTTGATTTCAGTACCGTATCGGATCAAGCATAAATGAAGGTGACAGTACTCCTCTCAGTGCTAAGCGAAGGCGAAGCTATTTTTGGGTAACTTGAGTTATCTCTTTATGTTTTTTTATAAATTTTTTCAAAGGCAAAACTGAGCTTATTATGAAGTTCTTAAATTATTTTAAGGCGCAAGCTTGACTTTGAAACACAAAAACGCAGCCCCTTAAAGAGAAATCCATCGTGAATAGAGTAGTCATCTGTGATTCTTTATTTCATGAATACACTAGCAAAAAAACGAAAATGATCTGTTTTAACAACTCAGAAAAAGTGGCAAAACCTGGTATATGGTCATATGAACAATTGATTGTAGCGAATGTCGAATGAGTCAGCTTTAGAGCATTAATTAACAACGCGGTTTCTTTTTCCCAATTGATGTATGATAGTGAAGGTAAACTACTGAGGAAACACAATCCAAGAAGCATGCCTTGATGATACCTTAGATTTGTTTGAATGTGCGAGTATGTGTTGTTGTATTCTTCCATGTAGAAGTACACAACTATTGTTCATATGATGCAGCTCTAGTTTATTTTTAGGTTGGATTGGATGATCTTAAAGGTTTAATTTGGATATTCTTTTATTGCTTTCTGTTGTATAATTATTAGGTTGTGAGAAATAATGGTATCATAGAATTAGGATGAGATCATAATTTTTTTGTCTACACATACTTTTATTCATGCTGAAGCGAATATATATTGTTTGAGTTGAATAGAGATAGAGTACATATTAAATTACGAATCAGTTAGTTATTAGGAGGACTGGAGAAGGGAAGATCCCAGCAGCAACAATACAAATCACCTAAGAATTTTGTACAAACACCTCCTCTCTGGGTACCCAAGGCTGCACATCTTTCATCGCATGCCTTTTGGCCTTTACACATCCCCGCAATACGACATGTAGCCTGAAGTTGACCTATTTGGATCATAAACATTAACAACATGTTTAATACAAGATAATTAAAAAATAATTTTCAAGATGTTTATTGTAAAGAGAAACACAACTTCTTATTTAACTCCACTCCATTAAAACATATTTTTCTTGGTGTTTGAGAAACACATTTTTGGTGATTACACAATATAACAAAGAAATAAGTAAGTTACCTGCAACCATGGGCGTAAGGATCAGGGCAACGACCATTAAAAGAAATAAATTTTTCTTGGTTGTCATTTGTCGGAATAGTCTTCAAAAAAACAAAAAAAAAGATGTAAAGAAACGTAAGGTTCAAAATGAAGAAAGTCTTGTACTAGAGACATATATATATACATGGAATAACGAAACTGCAAAAATATGTGTTGGAATGCCCAAAAATATATGTTAATAGAATAACAAAACTAGAACACATGATTAACCTTTCTTTTTACTATCTTTTTGTTACTCACGAAGAACTTATTCAGGTTGTCTTGAGTGGGTATCTTAGTATCTATATATACATATACATATATATATATTTATTTTAAATTATGAAATGAAAATTGTGTAATGAGTTTTCCATAATATAACTTTTACTGGTCAACAGATTTAAGTATTAATCATATTTCCAATTCAGATTGGGTTTACATATATTTTTTTTTTAAAAACAAGTTCTTAGTAAAATATAATTAATTCATATTGGAAATACAGATTTAATAAAATATAATTAATTCATATTTCCAATAGCTTATTAATTACTTTATACTAAAATATAAATTTTTATCAAATCTTTTTGTATATCAGGAATGAAAATACTGTATAGCGATTGAACAGAATCGGGTAAATTTAATTTAATAATTTTATTTTTATTTAAACATAGAATTAATTTAATATATCAATAAGTAATAGAATAAAAGTGTTCAAAACAGTCACGACGGTTCAAGACTTCCCAAATAGGAGCCATACAATTTTTAATGAATCACTTGAGTCCATATTGTTTGTGATATCAATCACAAGAAAAAATAATGAATTATAATGGACTTTCCAAATTAAATTTTGAATCAAAATTATGTGAAGTAAATGTTGTTAAGATACGATAAAAAAAGGTTAAGGCCCATAAAAAAAGTTAATAAAAAAAGTCGGGACGCCTATTATTTTAATAAAAATTAATAAAAAATGGTCCAAACATATTTTCTAAGATAATTTTAATATGTTTGGCATCCTCAAAGTTGGTAGACTTGTCAAACAAATTCAAGGTGATGGACTGATGGTAAAGTTGGATTTCTATACATAATGAAGCTTCAACAGAAATAATAGAAAATGACGAACACACGCGAGTCCACACACACACATATCAAGTTTTTGTTACTTTCTTCTAATTATTTCCTGAAGATGACAATTCTTTGTTGCTTAGTATCTTAGAAAAATCAATTCAAAAATTATAACATCTCAGATAATTAACGATGTCTTCAAAATATTAAATCATGAAAATTTTCCACCATATAAAGAGTATGAGTATTACATTGGCTAGAACTATAGATTTTTAATCTATTCCGATATTGTGCTTGCGTCCTCCTTACTCCGATCCTTACCAAAAGTTTAGTACGACTTTTAGCTTCAACCGTGTGGCCATCATCTCATTCTTACATTAATTCTATGCAATTCTCTGTTTTAGTTGTCATCGTTTTGTGCATTCCGTACTCACATAGTCACATTGAGTTGATTTTGATATGGTCGGCATCCTCAAAGTCGGTAGACTTGTCAAACAAATCCAAGTAATGGACTGATGGTAAAGTTGGATTCATCGTTCATGTACATACATAATGAAGCTTCAATAGAAATAATAGAATAATCTACACACGCGCGAAGTCCACACATACACACATATCAAGTTTTTGTTACTTTCTAATTATTTCCTGAATATGACAATTCTTTGTTGCTTAGTATCTTAGAAAAATCAATTCAAAAAAGTAAATTATGTTAGAAAAACACTGAACTAGCTAGACCAACTTATTAACGATGGCTTCCAAAGTATTAAATCATGGAAATTTTCCACCATACAATCGTTATCTATTGAATCACAATATTATTAACCCTTGGTTGACATTTCTATATAAATAACAGATGACCACATCTAGCAAAGAACAAGCCCCATAGAGTACTTAAAAAAATGGCTTATCATAAAACCATCCCCATAGTATTTTTCGTTGCATTTGTTACCATTATATACTTTGTGATCTCAGCAGAAGCAGCTACGTTCACAGTGAAGAACAATTGCCCCTATGTTGTTTGGGCCGCCACATCTGCTCCAGAAAAACCTGGCGGTGGGAAGCAACTCAACCAAGGCGAAACATGGATCGTTTCTTATGATCCAGGTACCGTCCGAGCTCGGATTTGGGGTCGCACCAATTGCAAGTTCGATAACTCTGGAAGAGGTGGATGCCAGACTGGAGACTGTAATGGTCTCCTTGAGTGCAATTCTTATGGACGAGCACCAAATACTTTAGCAGAATTTTCTCTCAAACAATATGCAGACCAAGATTTCATCGATATATCGGTGATCGATGGATTTAATATCCCAATGGAGTTTAGTTCTGCATCTGGACAATGTAGTCGTGTTATCAGGTAAAACAAATTTTAAATTTGACATAGCAATGACTAACCATGTAATTAAGTATATTTTTTTTTTGTGTGAATCATTTTTTTTATACATATATATATATATATATATATATATATCCATTGGACAGGTGTACCGGAGATATTATAGCGCAATGTCCTGACCAACTAAAAATGGATGGTGCTTGCAACGGACCGTGTCCGATGTTGAAGACGGAGGAACATTGTTGCAACTCCGGTCCTTGTGGACCAACCCCACTCTCTATGTTCTTCAAGCAACGTTGTCCAGACGCCTATAGTTACCCTAAAGATGATCCTACAAGTCTATTCACTTGCATCACGGGAACCAACTACAATGTCATTTTCTGTCCATGAATGAAAACGATTATCAATGCATGCATATATGTATAGGAGAAAACAAAACCAGATAATAATCGATATGGTGATAAATAAGTAACTGCTCTGAATAAGATCGATTGATGTTTCATCTGGCTTATCAATAGTTGAAAATTTTCAGTTCTTACAGATAAAATCTCGCGTTTTGGATAATTTAAACATCATCAGTACATACATTTATATCGCCGGTGGTTTTCGAGCAAGTGAATTAAACATGGGTCTTGTTTTGTGACAAATCAAATCAAATAGGTGAATGAATAATATTTTCGTGTCTAATTTAAATAATTACATACGTCCATGTCTGACATGCACACATCTATTATACGTGCTTATATTTTCTTGGGGTGTAACTAAAGCAAATTTGGGTTGGGTTTATAAGGCTTACTTTTCTCTGAGCTTATTTCACCATCACCATGATCTTCTCAGCTACAATTCAACATGATCTAACTGTCCTACTTCATTAAATGTAACTACGTATGACTTTTATAAGCCACCATGTGGCCATATATCGCATTTGAATCTTCTACTGACTTATCTTCTATTTTTGTCGTCTCTCCATGCATTTACAATACAATCCATGGATTTAACTTGAAATACAAAGATTATTAGGAATGCTGCCTTATCTTCTGTCGGTTCCATTTTTTCTTCTTCTTTCATGTTGACAGAAGAACAAGGAACTGTTGCATTGGGAGATTAAAAAAAAAAGTCATTTCTGTCTCCTATGTTGTGAATGTGTTTTTTTTTTTTTCAAACATTCAAACCTAACTGTTAGGTTTTGTGGGAAAATATTACTTCTCGGTATCTTTAGAACACTCTCCTTCATGCATTGTATAATTGGACAAATTGAGCTTAGGAGTTATGTTATTCCAGATTGACTTCAACGTAAAACATTTGAACGGATAACATAATTAATTAGAGGACAAAACATTTTATGAGATTGTGATGTGCAAGTATTAATGTCACTACATGGGTCAATACATGTTACACATCCAACCAAGCCATAATTCAGATAAAATGGACAAATATAATGTAACTACCCTTATAAGCTACGATATATACTACATTTATATATAGGGTCTCTTTTACTCCCTAGATGGAGTAGAAGTTAAATACATGGTTTGTATCTTCTTTGGGAATGAATTCCAAAATAAAAGAATCTCCTAACATCACACCATTCGCCTCACAAAAACCTTTCCAACCGTTTCCCAAAACGACAGTTCCATCTCTCGGCAGTAAATATGCAAACCACTTCATACCGCCTCTGCCCAACAAAGTTATCTGTCCAGGTTTGTTGATGCCATTAATTCTCATGAATTTACTTGGAAGATGCTGCGAGATATATCAACAAACACATCTCATTACCAATTGAAGTTTAAAACAGAACCCTCGAAAGCAAGAGTTGTTCGACAAGCTTACCAAAGTACCATCTCTTACATCTTCAGGTGTAAGTGTTAACGTCAGGAATCGATTTTGGATATCTGAAGATGAATTTTGTATACTAGGACAATACGTTCTTTTCTCCAACTCCCGTGAGTTTCTCTCTTCTCTGTTTGTTAAATGAGACTCTTTTGGAAATTCACTTTGTCCTCTAACACTGCTAGACTCTATATAGAGCAAACTGAGCACATGAGATGCGTTTAGCCCAATTGACTCGAACGTGATGGAATCGCCCGTCTTTAAGCCATTTTCTTTAGCAAAATTTTTCCAGCCTTTACCCAAACTCATTCTTCCTCTTCTTTCCAGTAGAAGACTTACGAGCCACTTTGCACCATTTTTACCTAACAAAGTTATCTCTCCAGGCTTATTCATGTTATTCTCTGTCATGAAATCCAGTGGAAGACGCTAGAAAAGATATGAAAAAAAATAATAAAATATGAGACCCTTTCGATATGTGACAAAAAGAACAATATTTGATTGGTTAACATACCAGTCTACCATGTCGGAGACTGTCGGGTGTTATTGTTAATGTAAGGAATCGGTTTTGGCTTGGTGAAATTGAAGCTATACATCTGAGATGATTTTCCTCTCTTCCACATGAGCTGCTCTCCACCATGTTGTTTTTGTCTTTGCTGTTTTCACCTTCACTGATCTTTTTTTCCACGCTAGGCCCTATGGGAAGAGACTCTTTCGCTGCTAGCCGCTATAGGATGATAACATTGCCAACGTGAAAGATCATTTTGGTTAGGTTCATGAATCAGTAAGAAAAGAGTTATAAACCAAATGGAGCCAAACAAAATCAAAAAACAAGGTTTTGCTTCAGCAAACAACCAAATTGAAGTAAACAGACAAAGCTCATATACTTAAACAAGATGTTACAATCAACAAAAACCAGATTCAAGTTTCGTTGATTTGATTTTTTACTTCAACAGAACTTGACTCAACTGTACGAACACCAAAACAGCTAATGAATATGCAAAAACTTTTGCATGAGATTTCAGTTAATGCAGAAGTAAAATAAACTGAGATTTGTAACACACCAGTTCATTTGTGTGTAGATTCGAAGTTGTTGTGACATGGGCTCCAAAACGAGTGTGGTCTGATGAACAATTTTCCTCTGTTTCTGGATCGTTCTTCCTTACTCTCTTCTTACTTTGACGCTCTGTATCAGAAACACCCCACATGTTAAAACCACATGTGAAACAATTTCACCAAAGCAAGTAATGATGGTACTAAAATCAAATAGAAGAGAACTGAATATACCAAAATTGTCATGATCATCACCATCATATGATGAAAAGCCTGCTTCTTTTCTTAAATGCGGATGCATTTTCATTGAAATGTTACCTGTATCAGAAAAAGTCCTCAGATTGCATTAACAATCTTGTCTACATTAAATCATATCTAAATATTGATATCAAAGTTCAATTAGAACATATTTCCAGATTTAACTCCAGTTCATAGGATAAATATTCATCGAACTTACCGATTCTGTCATGATCATTGTTGCTGCTTGGAGCCGGTACATCTCGAATACCAAAAAAATAGGGTCCCAAATCTGAGATCTGTAACATATTACCTCCTTCATTTCTATAAATGAAGACCTCGTTGGTTTGAAGATGAAGAGCACCCTGGCTAATTATACCAGACGGACGTGTTAATGCCATGAACTGGTTTTGGATTGCTGAAGATGATTCTCTACTTCCAGGAGGATACTTTTTGCTCTCTTCTCTATTGTTATCTGAGTTTCTAGCCTTGTTTCCACTATTAGGTTCTATTGGAAGAGACTCTTTAGAAAAATCACATTCCCCTCTACCACTGCTAGACTCTATACGAAGCAAATGGAGAATAGGAGTTGCGTTTTCCCATATTAACTCCAATGTGATGGAATCATCCGTCCTTAAACCATTTGCTTTAGCAAAATCTTTCCAGCCTTTTCCCAAACTCATTCTTCCTCTTTTTTCTAGTAGAAGACTTACTAACCACTTTGCACCATCTTTACCTAAAAGAGTTATCTCCCCGGGCTTGTCCATGTTATTCTCCGCCATGAATTGCAATGGAAGACGCTATAAAATATATAAACAAAAAAACATGTCTTTTCAGAAATACCTTTCTTGTAGGGATGAAATCGAACAGGAGTTGATTGTTGAACTTACTAGTCTACCATGTTTGAGACTGTCAGGTGTGATTGTTAATGTCAGTATGTGGTTTTGGCTTGGTGAAGTTGAATCTATGCATCTCATATGATTATTCTCTCTCTTCCACGAGCTGCTCTCATCTTTTTTGGTTTCAGGCACTGTGGGAAGAGGCTCTTTCTCACTTGCTTCTGAACACTTTTTGCCTACTCTTGTGTCAGTGATGTACTCTTCAGAACACAAACTGAGCACAGGAATTGTGTCTTCCCAACATAACCTGAGTGTAACAGATTCACCAGTCTTTAAGCCGTTTGCTTTAACAAAACTTTTCCAGCCATCTCCCAAAGTCATTCTTCCTCTGGTGTTTTCCAAGAGAAGATTCGCCAGCCACTTTGAACCATCTTTGCCCAACAAATATATCTTGCCCGGTGTGTTTATCCCATTCTCCCTCGTGAATTGCATTGGAAGACGCTATATAGATGATTTTGAACAAAACCAGTAAAAGAGTAATGGAGGAAAACTTAACAGGTAACAAGTGCTGTGATGATCTTACTTGCCAGTCTACAATGTCTGCCATCAACTGGTGCAAGTCTAAATTTTATGAAATTTTTATCACTTGACGAAATTATCTGTGGTGGACTCTTGCTACATTTCCTTATAAGACCACTTGAGCTAGTGAAATCTTGTGGAAGATACTGCAAACACCAGTTTCAAAAGTGTCATAGTTAAAAGCATTTCCTCCATGACACTAAGCTAAACAATTCAATGATAAAAATAGCCAACATGAAAGACCAAATCAGATCAAACTAAACCAAAATAAGATAGTACAAACGCACCAGTCTACCAGATTGCTGACTTGAAGCTGTGACATGGGCATTAAAATAAGAGCAGTCTGCTTCTGTCTCAGTATTGTTCTGCTTCACTTTCTTCTTTCTTTGAAACTCTAAAAACAGAAACACCCAAAAATGTTAAAAACCTCTCCAAATGCTTAAATTTGAAATAAATCAGAGCAAAGCATGTAATCTTGGTCTCAATCATATACGGTAATTGCTTTAAAATTTGCAGTTGGTCCTTATGTTACAGAGTTCAATCGAATTATCGTATTGGTCTCAGAGTTCAATTAAGACATTGTCATAGAAATATATTAAAAAACAAAACTGGATACTTACCGATGTTGTTGTTTTGATGATCAGAGACTTGGATCATCATATCTTTTTCTGGGTTGATTGGTGAGCCAAGGATGAGTGAATTCGCCATCTCTAATTTTTGAGACGATGAACAGAACAGTCATCAACAAAAAAAATTGAATTTTTATTTTTTCTTTTTTCNATTCAATGATAAAAATAGCCAACATGAAAGACCAAATCAGATCAAACTAAACCAAAATAAGATAGTACAAACGCACCAGTCTACCAGATTGCTGACTTGAAGCTGTGACATGGGCATTAAAATAAGAGCAGTCTGCTTCTGTCTCAGTATTGTTCTGCTTCACTTTCTTCTTTCTTTGAAACTCTAAAAACAGAAACACCCAAAAATGTTAAAAACCTCTCCAAATGCTTAAATTTGAAATAAATCAGAGCAAAGCATGTAATCTTGGTCTCAATCATATACGGTAATTGCTTTAAAATTTGCAGTTGGTCCTTATGTTACAGAGTTCAATCGAATTATCGTATTGGTCTCAGAGTTCAATTAAGACATTGTCATAGAAATATATTAAAAAACAAAACTGGATACTTACCGATGTTGTTGTTTTGATGATCAGAGACTTGGATCATCATATCTTTTTCTGGGTTGATTGGTGAGCCAAGGATGAGTGAATTCGCCATCTCTATTTTTTTTTTTTTTTTTGACGCACCAACAAAAGTCTTTTTTTTTTTTTTAATAATATATGAGGGTGTAGTTACCCCTTTTACCCCACTGCATCATCATGTACCAAACCAATAGAGAGAGTTGTAAATTGTATCTATATATAAATTCATGGAGACATTTATAAAATAAATTCTGAAGTTGACACTTGTTTACAGTCATACCACTGACATTAAATAATTAATTTAATAAATAAATTAATTCTACTTAGTTTTTGCAGATTAAAAATCTTTAAACATGTTGTTTGATCTGTTTAACATGGCGGGTATAGACTATAGAACCAACACTAAAACTATTAGTTTATTTCATATACTATAGATTTGTAGTCATAGTTTGGAAAATTAACTTATAAATTATTTAGTATATAAACTACAAAATATTACACATACTACAACACATTCTTAATATTCCAAAAAATAAAATAAAATTGTATACACATAAAAATATATACTAACATATCATATAGGTATAAACTTTTGTTTAATTATAGAAAATAAAACTAAGTGTTTTAAAATTTTATATTTTATCTAATAACAAATTTAATGTAATTAGGTTATAAACTATATAAAATTTAAGAAGAAGAAAAAACATTCTAAACAAAATAATAAATTACTTAGATAAAATTTAATTAATTGGAAATTTGAAAACTAAATAAATTAAAAATTGTTATTTAAAATACATTAATTTATAATTTAGTCTCGTGGGTGAAAACCTAGTACATTTAATTAATTAGTAATCAGAATTATTGTTCGATCAAATTCAACTGTTCATATACGCGCCGAGTTTTCGAATAAATTGTATATGGCCTAATACTAAAACTCGGTCTCTGAGAAGAAGATGACCAAAGTTGTGTTTTTTCTTATTCCTCCTCTGCCCTGAAAAAAAAAAGAAAAGAAAAGGAAGAGTATTTTTCACCTGAGACAACAATTTCTAGGGTTTCTGTTTCTGGGTCTCCGAAGCTTCGAGAAGAAAGAAGAGGAGACGCAAAGTGTAAAAGTGGGTTTGAGAGTTGGTGTTAAATTTGTCAGATTTCGGACCTTGTTACTATGAGAATCGAGATTTACCCTGCTCCAGACAGCAACACAAGACCGGTGAGTTTGTTTCTGTTTCGTATTGACGATATAAACTGCAAAGTTGAAGTTTTTATGTGAGAGGAAACTTGTGATTGGGAAAGCAATTTAAAGGGTTTTGTCTGATTCAGGTTTTTCGGAAATGAGTGGACTTTAGCGCCGTTGGAGAAAGATTTTGTCTTGTGTGTATCTTTGTATTACTCCTAGATGTTTAGCGCTGGTAACATTTTGAGGAAGAAGCATCGGCGTATGAGAACAGATGAAGGCGATGATGATCAGGACAACACGGGTAACACATGTTCTGTTCTATCTCTGTCTTGAGTGTATCTATACATATTACTTAGTTTGGTGAGGTTGTTTTAACAACAGTTTGAGATAAAAGTTTGGATTTTTGAGAACAACCATTAAAGGGTTTAACAAGTTTGATTTTTCTTTACTGATGCAGAACATGTGAGAAATAAGAAATGGAAGAACAGTTTTGAAACAGAAGTTGATTCTTCTTCATCAGACCACTCTTGTTTTGTTGCCCTTGTCACAGCTTCGAATCTACACAATGATACTCTGGTGCTTATACTTTATGTTGTTTTTTGCATACTGTGGTTTAATCAATGAAACTGCTGTTACTAAAGTTGGGCACTTTGGTTCAAACTTTAACTTCAATGTGGTTTCTCAAATTTATTTTTAAGTTTGGTTCACTTTGGTGTGTATACTGAAGTAAAAACCAAACTTCATTTCGAGTCTTTTTGTTCTGGTTTGATTTCATTTGCTATTGGAATAAGGAGGCTGAAGAAAGTGTTGTCTCACATTTGCTATACTATTGTTCAGATGGTTAGTCATGAAACTAAAGCAAAGTTTTTTGTTTGCAGTATCTTCCACAAGATTTAACAAGCTCAGTTGGTCGTCAAAGAAATTGCAGTGAGATTGTTGTAACAGATGAAAAGGAAAGATCATGGCCATTGGATCTGAGGTTCAACAAATCATCTGAAACTTTCTACATAACCCGAGGTTGGAGAAGTTTCTGTGATGAAAACGGTAAAAAAGCAGGAGGCGTCTTTGTTTTCAAACTAGTTGGAAACTGGGAAACTCCAGTTCTCAGTTTCTGTTCCACTGAATCTATCAACGATGGAACCCAAGGAGACAAGAACAACAAAGAAAACTGTATGCAGCTGGAGAGAAAGCAGAAGCGTATGAGATGTAGAGTTTCAACTTTACCAAGCCAAAACCGGTTTGTGACATTAACACTTACACATAACAGCCTCAAAAAATGTAGACAGGTGAGTTCATTGATCAAGTCTTGTTTCAGAGGGTAAGTTAAGTTCTATCTCTTACACTCTTTTTAACTGTGTTACCCGTTCAATTTTGTTTTAGTATCTTCCATCGTCATTCTTAAGAAAAAATGGCTTGGACAAACCTGGGATGATAACTCTATTGGGCAAAGCTGGTATGAAGTGGCTGGCAAGTCTTAAACGGGAAGCTAATGGAAGTATGGTTTTGGGAAAGGGCTGGAACGATTTCGTTAAAGCAAACGGCTTAACGAGCGGCAAATCTTTCACACTTGAGGTGATATCGGAGAAGGGAACTCCTATGCTCAGTTTGTTCAGTACACAGTCCACAAGTGAAAGAAGCCAGCAAAGAGCAAGCATGAACCGATTTGTGACTTTAACACTTACACATACCAACCTCATAAAAAGTAGACAGGTGAGTTCATCAATCAACTCTTGTTTCAGAACGTATGGTAAGTTTTATCTCTTGCACTCTTATTAACTGTGTTATCCGTTCAATGTTAAAGTATCTTCCATTGTCATTCACAAAAGCAAATGGCTTGGACAAACCTGGTCTTATAACTCTGGTTGGCGAAGATGGTGCAAAGTGGGAGGCAAATCTTTTAAGGGGAAAAACAGGAATAATGTGTCTCGGAAAGGGCTGGAAACATTTCAGTAGAGCAAACAGCATAAAGTGTGGCGAGTCTTTCACATTAAAGGCAATTTTGGAGAACGGAACTCCTATGCTAAGTTTGTGCAGTACACAGTCCACAAGTGATAGAAGCCAGCAAGGAGAATGTTCAAAAGGCAGCGAGAAAGAGTCCATTTTAGCAGGACATAGCAGTGGAAAAGAGACCAGGAAAGCAAAAGACAAAATAGAAGGTAGGAGAGACTCATTACCAGCAAGCATGAACCGATTCGTGACTTTAACACTTAGACATGACAACCTCATAACAGGTCGACGGGTGAGTTCATCAATCAACTCTTATTTTAGAAGGTATGCTAAGTTTTATCTCTTGCACTTTTATTAACTGTGTTATCCGTTCAATTATGTTTCAGTATCTTCCATTTTCATTCACAAGAGAGAATGGCTTGGACAAACCTGGGAAGATAAATTTGATTGGCAAAGATGGTACAAAGTGGGAGGCCAATATTGGACGGGGAAAAACAGGAGTGATGTGTATCGGAAAAGGCTGGAAAAATTTTGCTATAGCAAACGGCTTAAAAAGCGGCGAATCATTCACGTTGGAGGTAATTTTGGAGAATGGAACTCCTATGCTCAGTTTGTTCAGTACAGAGGCCACAAGTGGTAGAAGCCAGCAAGGAGAGCGTTGCAAAGATAGCGAGAAAGGGTCGATTTCTGCTGAACCTACCAGAGGAAACAAAGCCACTAGCAACAGAGAGGAGAGGACAGACTCGTCTTCGGCAATCCGAAATCGATTTGTGACATTAACACTCACACCAGAAGATGTCAGAGACTGTAAGCTAGTAAGTTCATCAGATAAGTCTTGTTTCGAAGATGTGTTAGTTTATGTCTTGATTCCAATTAGTAACGAATTGTATTATTCAAATATTTTGAAGATTATTCCAAGTCAGTTCATGAAGGCTAATGGCATCAACAAGCTCGGGAGGATAACTATCTTGGGTCAACACAGAATGAAGTGCTTTGCATATCTACTCTCAAAAGATGGATTTGTGGCTCTGGGATCTGGTTGGAAGGGCTTTTGTGAGGCTAATGGCGTTAAGATAGGAGATTCATTCACTTTGGAATGTATTTGTGAACAAGACACAACTCATGTGTTTAAGTTCAGTTCCAACTCCGTAGAGTAAAGATATTAAAATGTTAAAACTAAAAGCATGTAAAGTCGACAAGCCTTGCTTTAAACTAAACCTTTGTTTGTTAAGTTATAAATATATATATGCCTAATAACATAAGAGAAAAACTTGGTATTTTGGTTTTTATACATAGAGTTAGTGTTTCTAATGACACCTAACTTTAAACTGAAATAAGGTCAACAGAGTGGATTTTATGCAGGCAATGGGTGTTATGTATTACATATATTATGTTATGTGTGAACTTTGAATCTATAAAGCCAGTATGGCATATACTTATTGTTGCCTTATGTCACAAGAATAGAGAAACGTCTAGATTTATTTGTCCGGATTGGTAAGCTTTTAGATTATTGATTTGAGGATTTGATTTATATAAAAAATAAAAAAAATCAGTGTATGGAGTTTTTGTGTTGGTTTTATTATGAAAAGTCATAATGCTAATGTTAGAGCGTGTTTTCTTTCTTATTAAATCAGTTGTAATAAAATCAATTTTCTCGTTTACTAAAACACTACTGTATTCTGTATCGTAGTAGTAGAATTGCGAAACATTAACAAAAACACATAATTAAAAGAAAAAACAAAAACGTAAGAAGAACCCAAAAATCCATTAAACATCCACATTATAAAAAAAACTAATAACCAAAACCTACTAAAAAAAACCTAAAAATCAATCATCAAATCCAAAAAAAAACACATTTAAAAATTCCATTAACAATAAATTAATTTTAAAAAAACCTAAAAACTCCCTTAGAGAAGAAATAACCCAAGCTTCCTTGTCAGGCAAGTCATCATTATGTGTTCACTAACCTTAAGAAGCCTTATCGTCCCAGAATCACTCGGCGGAGAAAGGAACGAGAACGAAATAGAGTTGGTCTTCGGAGCGGAAAGACCAGAGGCTGATATGATCTTCACTCTCTAGACTAAAATCTTTAACCACTTGATTCCAATTTGTAACCAAATTGTATACAGGACAGTCCCCCATCATCCATAATTTCAATCTCATGAAATATTCCTTAATTTCATTTCGATAAGTAGCCAAGAGTATCGCGTTTACTCCTACTTTAGGAAGCTTATTGGCATCAGTTTCAATGATAAGTTCTTCCGCGTGGTTCAAGAAATCCAACTCCACAATGTTGCTGATAGGTATCGAGAGACGATTTTTCTTTGCATCCACATCGCTTGCTGTCAATGCTTTATCTATAATCTTCTTTGAATTGTCTTCCTCGTCTCCATCGTTCTTTTCTCTCATCAACCTGATAAGCCACTCTGGCGTCGGGTTTCTTACCTTGGGAAACTTATAAGGTTTTGTACTGCCTTCTGCCTTCTTAGATTGTCGTTCTAATATGAGAGAAAACATAGAAGGAGGGAGATTATGTAAGTTTCTAGTGTCATTAAGGTCTTCTTCTTTATGCGTAAGCTCCATGACGGTAGAAGAACCAGTAGCAATCGTCGTCGAACTCGAGCTTTCGTTTCTTCGAAAAGACATTCTCCACTCCGCATGATTAAGCATACATAACCGAAGTCTCTGATACTCTTCCCTCGTTGGCTTTGAGCTTTTCATAATCAGTAATGTTTCTGCAGCCTCTACATCTTTAGACACCTCTTCTTCTTCGATCGGCATAGCTTTTTTTNTTTTTTTTTTTTTTTTTTTTTTTGGCAATAGAAAGAAATAATTAAGTTATGTGTTTGGAGTTGTTTTCGAAGTACGGACTCGTCGTCGTCTTTCCTCTGTTAGGATTTATATTAGTTATCTTGTTTATTTACTTCTAATATGTGTTTACTTAACTGATTAGGATTAGGATTTGGGAGCCATATTATCACGAATAATTTTATATTTAAAAAAACTCTGCGTAATCCCTTATAGGACACAGCTAACTTTTTTTTGTAGACTATATAATTTTTATAAATTGATTACAAAATAGGTTATAGATTAAATATAGTTTGGTTACAAAAAAAAGATTATAGATTAATTGGTCATCTTTAATATTTCATGTATTGTTATAATATATATACTTTTAAGCATAAAAATATACTATTAGGCGTAAAAAGAAATAAAATATTGGCAATTTATCACACTTAATCGTGATTTCGAGATTTTATTGTGCAGTTGAAAATGAAATTTTACCTAAGCATGAGTCATATTAAAAAACTTTCACCAAACATGTTCAAAAATTAAAATAAAAACAAACAACAAACATAATCATTTCTCATACATAAAATTACAAAATTAACAATATAAAACTTACAAAAAGTGTTTTTTCAAACTATCATATTTAGCATATGATTTTATTTCATAATGTTTTATCCAGAAATTTTTTTTAAAACAATCATATAAATTATATTTTATTCTAAATTTATAATATAAATAAAAGGAATTTCAACAGTGCTCTAGCACATGTCCTAATCTAACATATATATAATATGGAGATATAGAGATTACTTGTCGTCGTCCGTCTTCTATTAGAATTTATATTAGTGTTCGGTTGTTGTCAAATTTATCTTGTTTTTAAAAAAAAAGATATATAACTATATATAGTGTTTAGTTAATCGATTAGGATTTGAATGCCATATTATTTACGAACTATTTTTTATTTTTAATAAACGCCACCTAATATTCTGGAAATTGTCTAGCAATCAGACTATTTTTTTTGTTTTGCTTTATACATATTGACCAAAATCAAAATACCAAACCGAACATAATTGAAAAAAAAATCAAAAATCGATGACCAAAAACGAAATACCGTACCGAATACCGATTATGGTCATCATATCATAATAGATTGGACCTGTAAAGAATTCAATAGGCCCATTTCTAATATACTCTGGCCCAATCGATCTGTTGAGAGGTCGAGAAGCTTCGACGATTTCGCCGGGAAAACGAAAAACGAAGCCAGACAGAGAGAGAGAGAGTGAGAGAGAGTGAGAGGGTCAATGGAGATTCCGATTCTCCCACACAAATTCATCATAAACAGAACAAACTAATTTTTGGCTTTTGCCCCAAAATAAAAAAAAGTTGTTAAATACTTCCAACAGAAAAAAAAAAAAAATTATTTTCAAGGGTTTTGTTTCTTTCTTCCCTTGAAGTGAGCTTCTTCAACAATGGCGACGACATCAAGGGTTCATCATCCGCAATTCTTCCATACACTTGTTCCTGGCTTTCACACTCACTTCGTAAACTATCTCTTCAGTTCTTCTTCATCTCTCTTTCTCTACGATTTTCATTTCTTCTGTTTAAATCATATTGTTTGGATTGTGTTGTCGTAGACGATTCCTGAGGACTTCTTCTCAAAGTATGTTGAAAGAGGAAGCGTCGCGGAGGTGAAATCAGACGTTTCGGATAGAACATGGCAAGTGAAGATGTCTGGTCGGAGATTTACTGACGGCTGGGAAGAGTTTACGGTGGCTAATTATTTTCGAATCGGAGATGTTGTCCTTGTTAGATATGTTGGGGATAGTGTGTTTCATGTTTCTGATTTAGGACCTAATCACTCGGAGATGCAAAACAATGATGAGGGTAAACTTAGTCTTTGTTCTGTGTTTTTTGGAGGTTTGTGTTTGTTAGTAAAGAAATAAACTGTTAATTTGCTAAATCAGGTAAATATTTGTTGAAAAGGCGTTTGCATCAAGTAGAGTTTTCATCAAACAAAGGAGATGTTGATGTTGATGATGAAGGTAACTTCACTTTCTCTTTTGTATGCTGTTAGATTGTATGAGTCCAAGTAACACTGAAACAGTATTTTGAGGGTTTAACATGTGGGATGTTTTTGATAAAAGAGCTTCCTAGAGAGAAGAGAGCGAGGACAAACAGTGAAGAAGCAAAAGCAGTTTCTTCTTCTTCTTCTTCTTCATCAGCCGACGACAACTCGTGTTTTGTGGCACTTGTCACGGCTTTTTGAATCTAAGGACAGATAAACTGGTATGCATTGACCTCACTATCATACTAATTGTTTTTTTTTTTTTGCATATTTAACTGTATGTAGTCTACTTTGGCTTTAGGAGAAAACTGTTGAAGCAAAATCAGAAGTTAACATCAATTTTGTCTTTGTTAAATTTTGGTAAAACATCTAAGGTAACTGTATGTGTTTCTTTTAGTTTCAAGTTGGATATAGTCCATCTTTGTCTAGTTTCTAGTGGTACAAATGTCGCCGCAATTTTGTTTTGGTTCTGTTTGGGCTGATTTGGTTTTATTTCGATTGGTTCGAGTTGCTCTAACTGCATAGTACTACTATTTTCATGCGATATAGAATCATATAACTAAAGAAAATGTCTATTCACGTTTGCTACATGATTGTTAAGTTGCTTTATCATGAACCTAAACAAAGAGTCATGAGGAAATTCTGAAAATGCCTGTGATATACATATCGGCCCCTAAGTAAAATTAATCCAAGTCTTGTGTTATTTTGGTGCTTGCAGTATCTTCCACTACATTTCACAAGATCAAATAGTCTTACGAGAAAATTCCGCGAGAAAATTCCGTGAGATTGTTCTAACAGATGGGAAGGAAAGATCATGGGCATTGGATCTGGGGTTCGACGAATCATCTGATACTTTCTACATAAGCCGAGGTTGGAGAAGTTTCTGTGATGAAAATGGTCAAAAAGCTGGAGGATTCTTTATGTTTCAACTAGTGGGAAACGGGGAAACGCCTGTGCTCAGTTTATATCCTACAGAATCCATTAGCGATAGAAGGCAAAGAGATTGTTCGGAAGCTAGCAAGAGAGAATCTGTTGCCACAAAACTTAGTAGTGTGGAAGAGAACATAGCAGGGGAGGGCAGTAAAGACGAGTCCAGCTCACCGGAGTCATTGATGGATATAGAAAAAAATAAGTATATTCTGAAACCAAGAGGTTCACCATATTCATCATATTCGCCATGTCATAAGCGATTCATAAAATTTACACTTCCACCGTATTATGACAAAATTGGAAAACTGGTAAGTTTATCAAAAACAACTCTTGATTCTGCCCTTTATTAGTTTTGACGCATGTTTATTCAGCTTCTGTCATATATATATACAGAGTCTTGCAGCACCCTTCGTGAGGGAGAATGGCATCAATAAGCCTGGGGAGATATTTCTTTTGGATAAAGATGGTAGAAGATGGTTGACAAATCTTCTACTGGACTGTAGAGGAACAATGGCTTTGGGAAAGGGTTGGAAAGATTTTGTTAAAGCAAACGGCTTAGAGTCGGGTTTCACACTCAAGTTGATATGGGAAGAAACAATTCCTGTGCTTAGTTTGTGCTGTGCAGAATCTAACAATGACAGAGAGCTAGAAGAATTTTTAAAAGCTATTGAGAAACAGTCTCGTTTCATAGATACTAGCAACAGAGACAAGATCAAGACCAATGAGAGTAAGGAGAAGAGCAGGTCGTGGGAGAAAAAGAAGAGTCATCTGAAATGGAGAGATTCAACTCCATCAAGCCGAAAGCAATTTGTGACATTAACAATTACACCTTACAGTGTCGAAAGGAGTATATTGGTAAGTTTATCAATCGACTCTTGTTTCAGTGGTTTTTTAGTTTATTGTCCTTTAATTGGTTTTGACAAACTTTTTTTCTTAACTGAGATCTTCAACAGCGTCTCTCAATGAAATTCACGAGGATGAATGATATCAAGCCTGGGATCGTTACTTTGTTGGGAAAAAACGGTATAAAGCACCAGACGAATTTGTTATTAGACAAGACAAGTGGAAGGTTGGCTTTTGGAAAAGGCTGGAAAGATTTTGTTAAAGATAATGGCTTAAAGACAGGTGACACCTTCACGCTCAAGTTGCTTTGGGAAGAGCAAACTCCTGTGTTCAGCTTGTGTCCTGCAGAATGTAGCATTGGCAGAGAAGCAGGAGGAGCAGCAACAAACCAGAAAAAGTCTCTTCCCATCGAACCTAAGACCTGTAAAAAAATCAGCAAAGACAAGAACATCAAAGATGATAACGGCAAAGAGGAGAGGAGGTCAGTGGATAGAGAGAGGAATCAATCGAGCCAAAAACAATATGTGACATTAACAATTACACCTTCTGGTGTCAAAAACTGTAGACTGGTAAGTTTATCAAACAATTCTTGTTTCGCAGATAACTTTTTCTTGCTTCAATTCTTACTTGTTTTATTCTCCTTTCAAATCATTGTCCAGGTTCTTTCAGCGCAATTTGCGAGGGATAATAATATTAACAAGCCTGGAACGATATATCTGTTGGATACAGATGGTACAAAGTGGCTGACAAAGCTTCAGCGAGACAGCATAGGTAAAATGAGTTTGGGAGAAGGCTGGAAAGAGTTTGCTAAAGCAAATGACTTCAAGCAAGGCGACTCCTTTACGATGGAATTAATATGGGAAGACACAACTCCCATGCTCAGTCTGTTACGCAAAGAGTTTAGCAGTTCAAAATCTAACAAGGAAGAGTCGATTTTCTCAGAACCTAAAAACAGAGATTCATCCCCAACAATCGAAAACAGACTCGTGACATTAGCACTCACACCTGAAGATGTTAAGGCCAGTAAACTGGTAACTTCATCAAACTATTCTTGTTTCAGATTTGAGTTGGTTTTTATCTTGAACTATAATTGGTAATGAGAGATGTGTTTGTTCAAATCTTCTGCAGATTCTTCCAAGTCAATTCATGAAGGCTAATGGTATCAACAGACTTGGGAAGATAACTCTTTTGACTGAAAACGGAATGGAATGGTCAGGATATCTGTTGACAAGAGATGGAACTGTCGCTTTAGGCTGTGGTTGGAAAGGCTTTTGTGAGGCTAATGGCGTGCAGGTAGGAGAGCCTTTTACTTTGGAGTTCATCAATAAACAATATACAACTCCGGTACTTAAGTTCTCTTCTCCGTAGACTAAACACAAAAGAAAAATTAATTAGGAAAAGATAACTTATACGTTTGTTGTTTGGCTTTAGGTGAAAAGAATAGGATTGTGAGAAACGTTTAGATTTGTCCATTAGTTCCTTAAATTCTTAGGCTGTATATATTACTTACTAAGACATCATCCGTATTGTTCTTATGTCGAAATTGTATCCGGATGATTGGCCAGCTCTAGATTATTATTAAATTTTAGGATTTAAAGTACCAGTTTTATGGACTTTGTGTTGACACCCTAGATCTAGAGACCAAATTTGAGTTTTATTATGAAAATGTCTCGAGTCTTTTGCTCTATAGTTGCTGCTTCATCTCTTTGTAGCAATTGATTATATAGTACAAAAGTACAAACTCCATTGCTTTTTTTCTAACATCTAGCTCTCCATTGCTTATTTATTGGGAAAAATGTCAAAACAAATATTCAACAGTGAAAAAAATGCCAGAAAAGCTTTTAACTTTGTCAGGTAATTTTTATTGAATTTCCATTTATAATGGTTAATTTTTGTTGATTTTCTATTTTAATTGGTAACTTTTGTTGATTTTGCCAAATATATCACGTCGTTAAGTTGACTAACATAATTAAATTAACCTAATTTAATTTTCCATTGGATTCTCTCTCATAAATAAACTGGTTTTAATGTAAATTTAACATAATTTAAATTGTCATTTGATTCTCTCTTATTTTTAATCTAAAACGCCGTCGTTTGTTTTTCAGTCTTAACTTCTAATCACAACGACGTTGTTCAATAGATTAACATATCTCAACGAAAAGTTAACTTTGTTAATTTGTTAAGTTGAACAAGTTAGTCAACTTATCGTGACTTATTTGGCAAAGTCAACAACATTTAACAATTACAATTATGTAAAGACAAACATGCCTATGCCTTTTCACTTTAATTACAAATTTGTGCCACTGTCGAAACCTCGTTAGAAAAAGGAAAGGTTCGTGAGTTAAGAAAACTTCTAGGCCTCTAGGGTTTTATTTTTTCTCTGCTCTTGAAGAAGTTGCTTCTTCAATTCAACAATGGCGAAATCAAGAATTTACCCGCAGTTCTTCCACACACTTGCTTCTGGCTTTCACAAACAACTCGTATGTTATCTCTTCTCTTTGGACCAAGCTAGTTCAGAGATTTCGTTGTTCTGTTTTGGTCAATTTCTTTGTGTTGTTGCAGACGATTCCTGAAGACTTCTTCTCAAAGTATATTGAAGGAAGAAGAAGCGTCGCGGAGATAAAATCGGATATTTCTGACAAAACCTGGAAGGTGAAGATGTCTGCTCGGAGTCTTACTGGTGGAAGCTGGAAAGAGTTTGCGTTGGCTCATGATCTTCAGATCGGTGATGTCGTTGTTGTTAGATATGTAGGTGATATGGTGTTCCATGTTTCGGATTTAGGACCTAATTACTCGGAGATTCAAGACTATAAGGGTAAACTAAGTCTTGTTCTGAATTCTGATTCTGTGTTTGGAGATTAGTGTTTCAAAGATGTGTTAGTAAGAGAACAACTGTTTACTAAATTAGGTAAAGATTTGTTGAAAAAGCGTTTGCATCCAATAACACAAGTAGACTTTTCATCAAACCATGGAGATGTTCTTGATGATGATGAGGATAGCATAGGTAAATTTTTACTTCTTCTGTACTCTATTGTGTTACTGTAAATGTATCCATGGTTTTCAATATGTAGGATGTTTCTCTGATACAGAGATTCCCAGGAAGAAGAAAGCGAAGAACATTCAAGAAGCGGAAGCAGATGTAGTTTCTTCATCTTCATCTTCATCAGACAACTCATGTTTTGTGGCTCTTGTCACGGCTTCGAATCTACGCTCAGATACACTGGTAATTTACTTTACTCTTGCATTGACCTTCATATCATACTAATTGGTTTAATTACTCACTAAACAAAGGGCTGTTTCTAGTGTTGGGCATTTAGGTGTGTAGTCTAGTTTTGTTTGGAAGCAAAATCAAAATTTTAACTTCAGTTTTTGTTTTGGTTCAGTTTGATAAAACGTCTTAGGTTAATAACCGTATGTATTTTAGCTTCAAGTTGGATTTGGTTCATCTTTGTTTACTTTGGTGTGGGAGAAACCTTGCTGAAGTAAAAATCTGAATTTCGTTTCGATTCTGCTTAGTTTGATTTGTTCTAGTTGCCTATTACTCCTACTTCCATGTATATAGAGTCATGAAATTAAAGAAACTGTTTGTTCACAATTGCTATATATTATTGGTATGTTGGTTAGCCAAGAAACTAAAAAAAAGAGTCATGAAGAAATTCTGAAAGTTGACTATGATATACAAAGTAAGTAAATTAATCCGAGTCTTGTGTATTAATCTGTTGCTTGCAGTATCTTCCACTACACTTCACAAGAAAATGCCGCGAGATTGTTTTAACAGACGGAGGGGAAAGATCATGGCTATTAGATCTGAGGTTCAACGAATCGTCATATATAAGCCGAGGTTGGAGAAATTTCTGCGATGAAAACGGTCAAAAAGCAGGAGGTTTCTTTATGTTTCAACTAGTGAGAAACGAGGAAACACCTGTGCTCAGTTTCTCCCCTACAGAGTCCACTAGTGATAGAAGGCCTACAGAGTCCACTAGTGATAGAAGGCAAAGAGACTGTTCAGAAGCTAGCAAGAGAGAATCTGTTGCTACAAAACATAGCAGTAAGGAAGAGAACATAGCAGGGGAAGGTAGTGAAGACGAGTGCAGCTCACCGGAGTCATTGACAGAAAAAAAGAAGGATGCTTCAGAACGGAAATTTTCATCATATTCATCATACTCGTCGCGTCATAAGCGATTCATAACATTTACACTTCCACCGGATTATATCAGACTTGAAAAACTGGTAAGTTTATGAAAAAACAAGTCTTGATTCTGCCCTTGTTTGTTTTGACGCATGTTTTATTCCTTCGAAATATTTACAGTGTCTTCCAAAGCCATTCTTGAGGGAAAATGACATCAAGCCTGGGGAGATGTATCTATTGGGTAAAGATGGTAAAAAGTGGCTGACTAAACTAATACTAGACAACAAAGGAACAATGAAAATGAGAAAGGGTTGGAAAGATTTTGTTAAAGAGAACAACTTAAAGTCAAGCTTCACGCTCAAGTTGATATGGGAAGACACAACTCCGGTGCTTAGTTTGTCTGATGCAGAACCTACGAGTGACAGGGAGAAAGAAGATTCTTCTCCATCGAGCCAAAAACAATTTGTGACATTAACAATTACATCTTCTGGTATCAAAAAGTGTAGACTGGTAAGTTTATCTTTGCTTTTAACTCTTACTTGTTTTATATCACATTAACACTCACACATGAAGATGTCAAAGCCTGTAAACTGGTAACTTCATTAAACTATTCTTGTTTCAGATTTAAGTTAGTTTCTTTCTTGAGTTATAATTGATAATGTGTTTGTTCAAATCTTCTGCAGCAACTTCCAAGTCAATTCATGAAGGCTAATGGTATAAACAGACTTGGGAAGGTAAGTCTTTTGAGTGACAACGGAATGGAATGGTCAGGATATCTGTTGTCAAGAGATGGAACTGTCTCCTTGGGTTGTGGTTGGGAAGGATATTGTGAGGCTAATGGCGTCAAGTTAGGACAATCTTTTACTTTGGAGTTCAGTTATGTAGAAGATACAACTCCGGTACTTAAGTTTTGTTCTCAGACGCTAAATACAAAAATGATCAATTACGAATGTAATAAAAATACATTTAAAGGCATGTATGTACAACCAAATAAAAAAATTTGGTTAATTGAGTTCTAAAATAGGTTAATAACTTTTGTTGCTGAGAATATAAGAAATTTTGAGAATAATAATGAATGGTAGGGGCTGCGCGAACGCAAACCCCCCCTGCCACAAATAATGACGCAGGCTCTTCCTCATGGGAAGACCTTAGGCTAAGCACCCCGACGTTATGTGCAATGTCGTCACTAGCCTAGGCCACTCGTCTTCATGATCACGAGTTGACCCCGTCCAGGTAAGTAATTTGAACGAAGCATATACTTCTTTATTTATAGTCCACTGGCCACAGTCATTATTTTGGATTCAAGCGATGTGGGACTATTTTTGAAAACACATCGTGTCGTTTTAAGCTCCTGGTTTCCAACAACGTGCTGGTTTCTCACAACCCCAATTAATGTCTGGTTTTGATTACCTATATAGAATTCTAGCACAATCAGCGTTGATGATGTTACATAACTTGTATGAAAATAAATATCAACAGTTTAAAAACACACACAAAGCAAAAAAAAATCAACATCAAATTTAGAAAATTCTTCCAGAACCGAACCGGACTGTTTAACCAAAATCGGTTCTAATAAGAACCTAACTTTTGTATATGGGATATAAAAGATGATAAAAAAGGTTCACAATAAATGTCCATATTAAAGACATCTACCTAAAAAAAATATGTCATCGAAGTGTCTTCTTGAGTGAATGCTGTCAGAGTTCCAGGAACACTAAAATAATAGACAGTAGGAACTGTTTACAATTCTTTCCTCCAAGAAACTGTGCCGTAGACTTTGGGAGATGGCAAATAAACATTTCTTCAAGCCTCTTCTTCCCGGATTTCACAGCCACTTGGTACTCTCTCTCTCTCTCCGTCTCTAATTCTCTATACCATTTTTTCTATCTTGTGTCTGTCTCTCTGAGAAGCTAATTGAGAAAGATGAGTCTGGTTTTGTATTTGCATGTTGGTTCAGACAATTCCAGTAGCCTTCTTCGTGAAGTATATAAAAGGAAGAGATGAGCAGAAGAAGACGGCAAAGCTAAGATCAGACGCGTCCAAGATAATCTGGAATGTGAAGTTAGATGGCCAAAGACTCACTGATGGTTGGAAAGAGTTCGCTCTTGCACATGATCTTCGAATCGGCGACATTGTCATTTTCAGACAAGAGAGAGACTTGGCTTTCCATGTGACACTATTGGGACCTAGTTGTTGTGAAATTCAACATGGTTCTTGTTTAGAAGAGGAGAGCAACCTCGGTGAGTTGTGTTCTGTTCTCTCTGTAACTCTGACTCTGTGTTCATATGGATCTGTTGGTATAGAGAACCAGTTTGACTATTTAACACTTAGATTCTCTTCTTTTTCCAGAGAAGAAGAAGGAGAAGAAAAGTCCAAATGAGGAAAATGAACAAGACTCTTGTTTTGTGGTTAACGTCGCGCCTTCGAGTCTACGTTATGACTTATTGGTATTGTTCTCGATCTTCATCGGAACTCCAAAAGGAAACTCTCATTCTAGGGTCTGAATGAATTTATTGTAATGTTTTTCTTCAGCTTTTTCCAAAGGCTTTTGTGAGGGAAAATGGTGTAGTCACTGGATCTGGAGAGATTGTTCTGATGAATGAAAAGGGCAGATCATGGACTTTAAAAATGAAACAAAAGCCATCATGCGGAACGATTTATATCAGAGGAGGTTGGATCAATTTTTGTCATGCCAATGGACTTAAAAGTGGAGATACCGTCACTTTCAAAATGATCCAAAGAAGAGGAACTCGTGTTCTACGTTTGTTACCTAAAGAGCAAAAAGAAGAAGCTAATGATGTGTCTCTTTCCACAGAACCGGAGAGCGATGAAGATAGCAACATCAGTGAGTTGTGTTCTGTCTGATCTCTATCTTTAACCATGACACTTGACATTCAAGAAATGTGCACATATTTGCTTAGTTTCATTCCTTTCTTTTTCAGGGAAGATTCAAAGGCAGAGGAAAATGAAGAAGAGTCCAAGAAGAGACACAGAGTCCTCTTCACTAGATAACTCTTGTTTTGTGGCTAGTATTGCGCCTTCGTCGCTACGTTATGACACAATGGTATATTTTACTCTCTCTATTTGAACCAAAATAAAAACTCTTGGACTCTGAATTAGATAACGTTCACGTTGTATATTGTTATGATTTTTTCAGTATCTTCCAAAGAAGTTTATGAGGGAAAATGGAATATATACAAAACGTGGAGAGATGATTCTGATGAACCAAAAGGGCAGATCATGGACTCTAGATTTGAGACGAAAGAACTGGTGCGGAACTTTTTTCATCAAACGTGGATGGAAAAGTTTCTGTCGTGCCAATGGCCTTAGTGCTGGAAGTATAGTAACTTTCAAACTGATCAAAAAAAGAGGAACTCTCACTCTACGTTTGATCCCAAATGAGGGGGAAGAAGAAGAAGAAGAGAGCTCAGAAGCTAACAAAGGAGAGTCTCTTTCGAGAGATCAGGAAAGCGATGAAGAGAGTAGCCATGACGAGAAAAACTCACAGGAATGCTCAAGAAGAAATGAAAAGAAGCGTAGATTATTGAGATGGACAGCTTCATCTTCACCATCGAAAAACCGATTTGTGACATTAACTCTTACACCTTACAACGTCTCAGCTTCTGTACTGGTTAGTTTCATCACTCCAAAGAAGCATTGTCTTTTGTATACTGTCTATCAAATATAAATCTTTTGTGTTGAATCTGTGTTTTGCAGCGTCTTCCAAGACCCTTCACAAGGATGAATGACATCGATAAAAAAACTAAAATGACTCTGTTGGATAAACAAGGTAAGAAGTGGTCCACGAAACTGCATCTGGAGGACGACAAAAGTAAAAGATTAAGAATGGTAGGAGGCTGGAAAGGATTCCTCCAAGCTAACTGTGTGAAGGCGAACGAATCGATCATGTTGGAGCTGATTTGGGAAGAAGACACAATTTGTGTTCTCAAGTTCCGCTCCAAGGTGAACCTATAAACCAAATGAAACTTTATATGAGTTTAATGTTTAAATGAATCAATGTTTGACTCTCTTTTCTTTGGTTAGATTTAAAAATGTGGTAAGCATGACTCTTCCGGTCTAATTGTTCTACATTGTAGTGTATGACTCTCTTCCCCCTAACAATGCTGTATGATCCGAGTAAGTTCGAACTTTTACTTTTATTATCACTAGCGTCCATGTTCTCTTATTATATCATCCACTATCTCTTGAATTTCCTCAACCACATCAAGTTAACTCAGAGGATCAAAATACTCTTTTTATTTTTTTGTCAAAAAACAATCAAAATACTCTATTTTCACATTTACGGGAAGAAAATTAGACTTTTGGAGTGAAATAGAGTATTTTGATTAATTAGTGAAAATTCAAAAAGAAAGGGAAAAAAAACTCAAAATCTTCATTCTTAATATTCTTTTACATATTAATAACATATTAGATATTCGGGAAAAAAGAAAATGAAGATACAGTCTTAGGTCGACTCTAAAAACAGCAAAAAAAAAAAAAGTTAACATATACATATGTAGATTTCTAATATGTTTTCACATATGTCTTTTAGGAGAAAGTGTCAAATATTTTTTGTCTTTATAGATTTACTATTAATCCTCAATGTTTCCCTTTTTATATAAACCTATGGTTTCCATTACTTTTAGAATATTTTGAACGAAGACTTTGAGATTTNTTTTTTTTTTTTTTTTTTTTTTTTTTTTTTTTTTTTTTTTGTGAGATCCTAGTTATTGCATTAGGTATACAGATGAATGGAGAAAAAAAGTAAAATCATATAGATTTCCATTCCATTTCTCGAAATTTTTTGTTATACTTTTATCAAAAAGAAAATTTTAATTGTATATATTATAGCTCTTCTATTTATTTTTGCTTTTATTATTCATAACTCATTTTCTTATATAGATATATAATTTATTTTTATTTAGAAAAAGACATGTTATGTCTAATTATCATTAAAATTTAACTTTCTTATAATGTAAATAAATCTACAAAAAAAATCTTAGTTGGCCTGTAATAACTGAAAATTGACAAAATTAGAGAAAAGAAAAAAGACAAAATTAAAAAAAAAAAAAAAAAAAAAAGGAAATAAGTGTCCAAACTCCAAAGGTAAAATTGAGCTAAAGGCCCATTCTCAATTCTTTAAGGCACTAAACAAAAACACAGAGCAAAAGAAAAGAAAAAAAAACAGAGGAGATTCTCTTGGCATCTCCGAATCGAATCTGAGAAACAAAGAAGAAGAAGAAGACGAAGATCGATGTTCGAGAGAAGGAGGAGACACGATTTGGAATTAGATGCATGAAGTTGTATTACCTGTGGATCTGAAATTCTTCACGCAGCTTGTATTGACGCTCTTCTTTCTCTCAATCGGTCTTCTCTACTTTGTCAAAAAAACAGCTGCAAAGTACTTCGAGGTCGGTGGTGGCTCCGGTGGTTTCGATAGCGACCACCGCAGAGATTTCATGGTTCCCGATACGCCTGAATGCTCTGTATGTGGGAAGGAAACTACCAAGAAGTGCTCTCGTTGCAAATCTGTTCGATACTGGTATGTTGTTAAGATTCAAAGTTGCTCCCTTTTTTTTAGGGTTTGGATTTATATGTAGATGGAGATTGATAAAGGAACAATCTTGCTTGTGAAAGCTTCGGTTTTTATGAATTTAGTTGCCATCTGTTCTTTGTTATTAGCTCCTATTTGATTTAGACGTACCTGGAGAAAGAATAGAGACAATTTTGCCTGTGAAAGTTTCGATTCTTAGCTCTTGCATCCATATTTAGCTTCCAATGTGTCTTTACAGAACAATCTTGCTTTTGAAAGTTTGGAATTTTAGGGTTTCTAGTGCTTTCTTTTTTTTTATTTGGAATTTGTTTTCTTCTTTGGCACTAGCTCTGCGGATTGCCAAAAGTCAGATTGGAGCTCAGGACATAAATTAAAATGTAAGCTGTTTCGGAGTACTGACTCATCATCGGTGGGAAGAGATGATGATCACGATTTCAAAGCTTCTCTCTTTGGGAATATGTCTGCTTCTAAGAAGAGTAAGCTTGCATTGGTTTCTCAACTGAGCAAAAGCAAGGCTACCGTCAAGCCTACAGATGTAATTGTCTTCTTTAACTCATCTGATGTTTTTGGCACTCTCTTGATAGTTTGTAGTTGTGCAGAGTCTGATTCTTTTTTGTATTCATTCTTCTGTAGGTTCTTTTCCCATACGAAAGTTTTGTTAATTATTTTAACTGGGACAGACCAATAATGGCTCCTTGTGGGCTCACTAACTGTGGAAACAGGTTTTTTTTCTCATCTGGATTCTAGTGTAGCTTTAATGCACCCATTGAATGGGTTCAATTCTTTTTAAATGATTTTCTTTTTCCTTTAATGTCAATCCTCTTTCAGTTGTTTCGCCAATGTGGTTCTACAATGCCTTTCGTGGACTCGTCCTCTTGTTGCATACCTTCTGGAGAGAGGCCACAAGAGAGAATGTAAATTGTTTATCAGAGGAATATTAATGCTTTACGTCTCTTCCATTGGATTTTCTGTAATTTTTTCTGTCTTTTGTTTAACAGGTAGGCGAAATGATTGGTGCTTCTTCTGTGAATTTGAAACTCATCTTGATAGAGCAAACTATAGCCGGTATCCTTTTTCACCAACGAACATTATTTCGCGGTTGCCTAATATTGGTGGAAATCTTGGGTATGGGAGACAGGAGGATGCTCATGAGTTGATGAGGTCAGCAGTTGTTCCTCGTTCGTGTAAGCCTATTGTGGAGTTTCTGTCAATCTGTCAGTTAATGCTTTGAAAACTTATGTGATTTAGGTTTGCAATTGACATGATGCAATCTGTTTGCCTCGACGAATTTGGTGGAGAAAAAGTGGTGCCTCCTCGCGCTCAAGAAACAACACTTATTCAATATATATTTGGTGGCCTCCTTAAGTCACAGGTACAGTATTTGCAAATTCTTAATTGATACAAGAATGATGGAAAGTGTGTCCAGAATATATAGAGATATGTATGTTAGCTTTAGGTTTTGAAACGTAGAGTCATTAGGTGATAAGTTTGACACAGGCTAATCTTTCTATCAACCTACTCTTAAGAGGTTTATAATGAAGTGAGTGGAAGACTGATTTCCATATCCTAGGTCTGCGTGTAATGATGATCTCAGTTTCAATTCTTTGTCAAGTGTGATGGCACTCACCCTTGAACTCCTTGAACTATTTTTGTCCCAGCTTGTTGATTTCATTGAAGATGTTTGAAACTTACGTCAGTTGCTTTAGTTTCACTTTCATATCTATGTTTCATATTTGAAACTTGGTTCTGTTGCTCTAAATTATTGTCCTCTATCTTTTTGGAACTTTCCCCCTCATTTGCTGCCATTCGTTATTTTGCAGGTCAAGTGTACTGCTTGCAGTAATGTTTCTGACCAATATGAAAATATGATGGACTTAACCGTTGAGATCCACGGGGATGCTGTATCACTGGAGGAATGTCTTGATCAGTTCACAGCTAAAGAGTGGCTTCAGGGAGATAATCAATACAAATGTGATAGGTATTTAATATTACTTCTGAAACCTTAATTTTTCCTGAATCAGAGACATGGCTGATATGCTCATCCTGTGAATGGAGTGTGTTTCTCAAATTAGATTATCTCTTTTCCAGATGCAATGACTATGTGAAGGCATGCAAGCGCCTTTCAATTAGTTGTGCTCCAAATATTCTCACAATTGCCTTGAAAAGATTCCAGGTTTGTGCTCTATTGTCCTCCTTTTTGCTTTTAGTTAGCCTCGTCGCTTTTTCTTATTCTTCTGCCATCGATTATCTAAGAAATCTGAAAATATGTGCAGGGTGGGAGGTTTGGTAAACTGAACAAAAGAATTAGTTTTCCAGAGACGTTTGATCTTGGCCCTTACATGAGCAGTGGAGGAAAAGGATCAGATGTATACAAACTCTATGCAGTGATTGTGCATTTAGATATGTTGAATGCCTCGTTTTTCGGCCATTACATATGCTACATTAAGGACTTTCGTGGAAACTGGTACAGAATAGACGATTCTAAGGTAAACAATCATCTTTTATACTCTCTTGTTGTTATGTTTCACTATTACAAATATTGACCTAAACTAGGATGCAATTGTGTAAGAAAACTAGAATATTCAGAAATCTTCTAATCCCGTCTGAAAATACTCACAGGTGGAAAGCGTTGAACTGGAAGATGTCCTTTCTCAGCGAGCATACATGCTCCTCTACAGCAGGTAGAGAGCCTTTTACCGAGTTTGTGAATTTTCTAGAACTGTATTAAGAGAAATAACGTTTAACACAATATGATATCTGATATTGGTGCAGGGTTCAGCCCAGACCAGCAAGTCTTAGATCCGAAGAAGTTCAAGATGAAAAGAAAACTGAATCATTAAACACAGAATCTAGCCAAGAGGGCTCTGTTGAAAGTTCCGAGTTGGGGGCAAATGACACTAATGTGTCCTCGCTGTGTAACGGCATCATCTCACATTCAGAAGACCCTGAATCCGAAAAAGAATCATCTTTGTCGTCAATGTCAGCATCCGTACCAGTGTCTGAAGAAGAAAGAAAGGAAATTGACGCAAGGGTTGATACAGTAGATTCTGAATCAAACCCTTCTATGGACATGGAACATGATTCCGGAACAGATCATCAAGAAGAAGTAGCAAATGGGAAAGAAGATCCAGTGGTTGAAAATCTGGCTGTTGATTCTTCTTGTTCGGACGTTACTACTCCATCTCCATCTGCTACTACAGAGTTCATACCTCAGGAGAAAGAACATTCAGACACCGAGTCCAAACCCCTGGAAAAAGAACAGTCAGACACTGAGTCCAAACCCCTGGAGAAAGAACATTCAGACACTGAGATGATCGATGCTCAATGAAATCCAAAAGGACGGTGGAATCACAAACATTTTTCATGGCTCTTGATAGTTCGAAAAAGGGAGCTTCTAACTTAACAATAGTGCTGTTAAAGATTGCTTTAGACGCTGCAACTCCAGGTGCCTGAAGGATATATAGAAATTGTTGGATCCTGGAGACTTCCATATTTAGAAGAAATTTAGGGTTCTTACTGGTTGAACTATAGAGCTTACAAAGCCAGATATTCGTTCTTTATTAGTCGTATGAGATAGAAACTTCAGGATCCGTTAAGTTATTCTTTCGATTTATATTTCTCTGTTTTGATATATTTTCCCAATGAACCCAAAACTCTCATAACATGAAAAGATTAATGAAGGTACCTTCTCTCGATGGCTCTGCCCATATGCATGAAATCAAATAGACTAATAGACCTTATTTGTAAACCCCTTACACACAGGTTCCAATAGGATGATGAGAATACAAATTATATCAAGTCATACAAGAATATTCTTGAACACAAGAAACAATAATATAAAGCAAGCATAAATAAACGTTGATACAACACATCACGTTTCTTCCCATTTGTGAAATAGTAGACTGATGAGTTAATTTCCCAGTCTTGATTTTATTATGTGCCTTGTGGCCTTCCTAGACATACTCAACCTTTAAGTCCCTTGAACCACTTGCGTGGTCCATAGTCACCATCGTCTGCACAATTCATCGAACAAGCGTACAGAATTGAACCTGAAGCAGCAGTACCCTTGAGAAAGAAAGGGAACATGCAACGTTTTCAACAAACCATGCAAAAAGGTCTAGACATACCCTTGTTGGCAACTAGATCACCTTTGCAGTATATGTTCCCTGGCTTGAAGTAATACATATCTCCAAGTACACACTTGATATGAAGAGTGACCGCACAATCGTCACAACCATAAAACCATACACTTGGATCTGTCTTTTTCTCACATATATCACACCACAATTGACCCTTGGAGACTCCAAGTTGGAGTTAATCCCAGCACCATGATGATGCAAATTAGATATAACATGATCGTCACATCTGTGTTTCAATTTTCTTGGTAAAGTTGCACACTCCATTCCTAAAGCGAAGCGAACTCCGCATTCAGTACAGCTTAAGCCCCATGCCTACAAAGGTCTCCTTCACATTACGGTCACCAACAATGGACCTATTCGTTTGCATGTTGCCAGCGACCAAAACCAGCGACAGCGATAGAAATTGTTCGTTTGCCTGTCGCTGGTTCAACGACCAGTCGCAGCGACTGTCGCCAGTGATCATCGACCGTAATTTTCAGTTGCTAAAATTTTTAGCGATCAGTCGCTGAAAATAGTCGCTGGATCCAGCAACAGTTAAATGAACAACATAGCGACAAAAATAAAATAAAAATAATAAAAATTGATAAATTAAATATGATCAAAATTAAAGTTATTTAAATAAAAACATAATTACATATAGTTATTAAAATTAAAATAAATCTAACTAAATAAAATAACAAATTAATTTGAATATATTTAAATAAAATTCTAAAAAAATCAGTTATAAACAAATTATATTTAACAATATTAAAATGAATAAATTAAAAATAAAATTCAAATTAATTATTTAAAAATATGTAAATATGTTTTTAGTTTATTTTCATGGGTATATGTAATTTATATTTTTAAATAAAAATATACATTATCAAAAATTAAATTTTGTTAATTTTAAAAATATATATATAGTAATTAGTCGCAGCGACAAACAAATGAACAACTCGCTCGAATCTGTCGCTGGATCCAGTGAAGAAGACCTTTGTAGGCATGAGGCTTAAGTTGTACTGAATGTGTGGCTCTTCGGTTGATAAATATTAAGCGGTGGTGGAATAATCGAACAATGCAAATCTATGCTGATATTACACATGGAACAATGGTAGATCTCATCACCAAGGTAGTCTCTGCAAAAATGGCATATAACATAATTATAGTCAAACGTCTCAGCCCACACTTTCTTGAGAGGATGTCTTGAGTGACAGGGGTGGTTGATGATGTCTGGAAAGTCGATGCGCACCGAACTCGAAGATTGAACAGGAATAAACGTTACCGCATCCATCGCATTGATGTGGTGTATACTCAGGTTCTCCTGTGATGTACTCCATGTCTACGTATTCCAAGGGATGATTGCAAGGAAACTTCACCTTACCATTTGGTTGGTCCATATTGAGTTTGGGGTCGGCTTTATTTTTGTTGTTATTTATTCCCTTGATCTCTTCATCAAAAGGTTTTACAGTACAAAGATTGAATGTGAAATCAAGGACATCATTTATACTACAATCCCTATATAATCAACATGGATAGAAGATATACAACGTCACGTTTACGTTAACTAATAATACCATAACAGACATAATTACTTCAAAACGGATCTCTTCTTTTTATGTTTGTTTCATCGAAGGCAAAACTTTGTGACGATTTTTTTGTTTTTTCTCTCTAATTGAATTCAAGAGCAGTCTTATAGTGTGGATTTTGGAGTATTCATGTTTCTTTTATTATTATGTCGGCAAGGGTTTATGAAGTGAAAAACAACGTGATATGGCACATAGGGGTGTCAATTGGGCTGGCTCGACCCGGTCCGGCCCGAAATCCGCATATATTTGAGCCCTTTTCGGTCCGCCCCAAAATATTTTCCGAGCCTATATTTCAAAGCCCAACCCGGCTCTAACAGGACTACAAGACTTTTCGGGCTTTTCCGGACTTATCTTACGGATCAAAAATTCAAACTTATAAGTTAGTTTATAACATGTCTTAAAAAGCAATGTTTAAAGGTGCAATATAAAATAAATCAATCAAAAATTAAATAATGCATCTATATTCACTAAAACCAACTTAATCTAAAATACTAAAAAATAAAAACCAAATAAATTTTTATACTTAAAACAAATAAAAATATATAATTCATATAAGATCTCATAAATAAAGATTTTAAAAATATTAAGTAAGGTTATTAAGTAAATATGAAAACTAAGATTAGAGTTTTAAAATTTATTTACAATCATATTTTGCAATCAAAAAAAATATTAACAAAAAAGTACAATTATATTTGTATAAAAGCTTTTCGGGCCGGTCCGAGCCTGATCGGGATAAGCATTAAAAACTCTAAAGTCCGAACAGAATGAGTCCATAAGGCCCAATTTTTCTGGACAAATATATAAGTCTGACCCTAGTATTTTTCAATAGCAGGCCGAGCCAGATTAGCCTGCGGGCTTTGGGCCTAATTGATATGTCTAGTGGAACATAGTTTTTATATTGGTTTAGAAATCTTAGCTATATTAATTTAAATGTTTTTATTGACTATTGATTTAAATTGAGATGTCAACACCAACTTCAATGTCCAACTTCAATGTTAAGGCTGATGTATCACACAAGGAAAGCAACACCTCATGTTTTATTGTATTGATGATAGATCTATGTGAAAATTGAATGAGTCTTTTAAGTTAGACATAATTTTATTATTACATATTTTAAAAAAATTAGATCAGAAAAAATCTAAATCATGAGATTTTATGGGATTTAGAAAATTTGGAATTTTGATAGATTTTAGGGAAGTTGATATGATTTATGGTAAAATTCTTTCAAAACCTACCTAAAATCATGAGATTTAGATTTCTGTATTTTAACTAAACAAATCCTCTCAAATCTTCCAGAATTCCTAAAAATTATTAAAATCCAAATCTACAAAATGTTTTGAATAACATTGGATTTTAAAGTAGATTTTTAAATCATCAGTATCAGTTCAATAACAGTAGATTTTAAAGTAAAATTTTAAATTATAAGTTCAATAACAATGAATTTTAATGGATTTTTTAAAATCGATGATCGAATAACATAGAATTTGTAAATTTTACACAAATAACTTAAAATGTCAAGTTGAATACACATTTTCAGATAACAAATATTATTTCTTTCGTAACATTTCCATTTTTCATATATGCTTGTTTATGTTTCCAGTAAACTTCGGAAGTTATTATAATCAACTTATCTATGAATAAAATTAAACAAGGTTAATAGTGCAAGTTTTTATTTTCTTCAAATTTTTTTTGTTCTTTTCTTCCCCACACCTTCCATCCATGTGATTCGGGGCTTTTGCCCATTTGATGAACAGTTTGGTTTGTGAGTATATATATAATTATATGTTTATCAGCTACAGAAATGAACTATACACACAGAGGTCATATACAATTGCCACGTCTTAGCTTGACTTATCTTTATCATTCAAAACCTAATACTAGATTTGCCCACTATTACAATATTTATTTATTTATTTTTTTTTATGTCAAAACATAATCTTGTTACAATTCATTTGAAAGTTAAAATATTTGCTTTGTAACCTTTTGTAGATCAGTAGCCCATTATAATCAAGTTGGTCACTACCATTTGAATTTGTCCTCTTTTTCTTTAAAAGTTGTTTTTTTTCTTTCAAAAATGCTACTCTAAGAGTAAGATTCATGAAGTGTTGTTGATTTTGGAAAAAAAAAGGAGATGAATCTGCATGTTGAAACTATCATTGAGGGTAGCTGAAGAGGAAACATTCACATGAAAGTGTAAGTGATCTTATTACAAACTTCTTAGATACCTTTCTTCTACTTCTCTCTCTCTCTTTTTATCTCCCATTGCCAAGTATCAATCTTTCTCTCTCTCTCTCTCTCTCTTTGCCCGAACCACTCATTGTCTTTACTCTCTCGCAGGTCACTATTAATGACCCCTTTGAGCTGTTGCTCCTTCTTTGTCTGTTGTTCAAAAATGGGTCTTTAGATATCCGAGTTCTTGGATCTGGGTTGTAAAGTCTTCTTCTTTAACCTCCTCAAGTCTGAAGATTTACTCACTTAAAGTCACTACATTTAAGTTTCCTCTGATGGGTTTAGCTTAAATCTGTCAACTTTGAGATTTGGGTCTTAGCTCTAACCAAGAGATTCAACCACTTCTTCTTCTTTGAGATTTGTGCCTTTAGCAAAAAAAAAATGGCTCCAAGGTTTGATTTTTCAGATTTGTGGGCGAAGGATACAAGGAGAGGTACACCAGTAGTGGTGAAAATGGAGAATCCCAATTACTCAATCGTTGAAGTTGAGGAACCTGACAGTGCCTTTCAACCAATAGAGAAGAGTAGAGGCAAGAACGCTAAGCAAGTGACTTGGGTTTTGCTACTGAAAGCTCACAGAGCTGTTGGGTGTCTCACTTGGCTAGCCACACTGTTCTGGTCTCTCCTTGGTTCGGTCAAGAGACGGCTCAGTTTCACTCATCCACTTGGCTCTGAGAGACTTGGTAGAGACAGATGGCTTTTCACAGCCATTAAGCTCTTCTTAGCTGCTTCATTGGCCACTCTTGGTTTTGAATTAGTTGCTTACTACCGAGGATGGCATTACTTCAAGAACCCTAATTTACACATCCCGACAAGCAAACTCGAGATCCAGAGCTTGTTTCATCTGTTTTATGTTGGTTGGTTGAGTTTAAGAGCTGATTATATCGCTCCTCCAATCAAAGCTCTCTCCAAGTTTTGTATTGTGCTGTTCCTTGTACAGTCTGTGGATCGTTTGATTCTTTGCTTAGGCTGTTTTTGGATCAAGTTTAAGAAGATTAAGCCTAGAATCGTTGAGGAGCCTTTTCGATATGATGACGTTGAAGGTTCAGGATCTGAGTATCCAATGGTTCTTGTTCAGATACCAATGTGCAATGAGAGAGAGGTATGGAGAACAACAAAGTACCAATCTTGTTACATAGTTATGTGCTTCTCTATTGAATTAGACNTCCAACTTCAATGTTAAGGCTGATGTATCACACAAGGAAAGCAACACCTCATGTTTTATTGTATTGATGATAGATCTATGTGAAAATTGAATGAGTCTTTTAAGTTAGACATAATTTTATTATTACATATTTTAAAAAAATTAGATCAGAAAAAATCTAAATCATGAGATTTTATGGGATTTAGAAAATTTGGAATTTTGATAGATTTTAGGGAAGTTGATATGATTTATGGTAAAATTCTTTCAAAACCTACCTAAAATCATGAGATTTAGATTTCTGTATTTTAACTAAACAAATCCTCTCAAATCTTCCAGAATTCCTAAAAATTATTAAAATCCAAATCTACAAAATGTTTTGAATAACATTGGATTTTAAAGTAGATTTTTAAATCATCAGTATCAGTTCAATAACAGTAGATTTTAAAGTAAAATTTTAAATTATAAGTTCAATAACAATGAATTTTAATGGATTTTTTAAAATCGATGATCGAATAACATAGAATTTGTAAATTTTACACAAATAACTTAAAATGTCAAGTTGAATACACATTTTCAGATAACAAATATTATTTCTTTCGTAACATTTCCATTTTTCATATATGCTTGTTTATGTTTCCAGTAAACTTCGGAAGTTATTATAATCAACTTATCTATGAATAAAATTAAACAAGGTTAATAGTGCAAGTTTTTATTTTCTTCAAATTTTTTTTGTTCTTTTCTTCCCCACACCTTCCATCCATGTGATTCGGGGCTTTTGCCCATTTGATGAACAGTTTGGTTTGTGAGTATATATATAATTATATGTTTATCAGCTACAGAAATGAACTATACACACAGAGGTCATATACAATTGCCACGTCTTAGCTTGACTTATCTTTATCATTCAAAACCTAATACTAGATTTGCCCACTATTACAATATTTATTTATTTATTTTTTTTTATGTCAAAACATAATCTTGTTACAATTCATTTGAAAGTTAAAATATTTGCTTTGTAACCTTTTGTAGATCAGTAGCCCATTATAATCAAGTTGGTCACTACCATTTGAATTTGTCCTCTTTTTCTTTAAAAGTTGTTTTTTTTCTTTCAAAAATGCTACTCTAAGAGTAAGATTCATGAAGTGTTGTTGATTTTGGAAAAAAAAAGGAGATGAATCTGCATGTTGAAACTATCATTGAGGGTAGCTGAAGAGGAAACATTCACATGAAAGTGTAAGTGATCTTATTACAAACTTCTTAGATACCTTTCTTCTACTTCTCTCTCTCTCTTTTTATCTCCCATTGCCAAGTATCAATCTTTCTCTCTCTCTCTCTCTCTCTTTGCCCGAACCACTCATTGTCTTTACTCTCTCGCAGGTCACTATTAATGACCCCTTTGAGCTGTTGCTCCTTCTTTGTCTGTTGTTCAAAAATGGGTCTTTAGATATCCGAGTTCTTGGATCTGGGTTGTAAAGTCTTCTTCTTTAACCTCCTCAAGTCTGAAGATTTACTCACTTAAAGTCACTACATTTAAGTTTCCTCTGATGGGTTTAGCTTAAATCTGTCAACTTTGAGATTTGGGTCTTAGCTCTAACCAAGAGATTCAACCACTTCTTCTTCTTTGAGATTTGTGCCTTTAGCAAAAAAAAAATGGCTCCAAGGTTTGATTTTTCAGATTTGTGGGCGAAGGATACGAGGAGAGGTACACCAGTAGTGGTGAAAATGGAGAATCCCAATTACTCAATCGTTGAAGTTGAGGAACCTGACAGTGCCTTTCAACCAATAGAGAAGAGTAGAGGCAAGAACGCTAAGCAAGTGACTTGGGTTTTGCTACTGAAAGCTCACAGAGCTGTTGGGTGTCTCACTTGGCTAGCCACACTGTTCTGGTCTCTCCTTGGTTCGGTCAAGAGACGGCTCAGTTTCACTCATCCACTTGGCTCTGAGAGACTTGGTAGAGACAGATGGCTTTTCACAGCCATTAAGCTCTTCTTAGCTGCTTCATTGGCCACTCTTGGTTTTGAATTAGTTGCTTACTACCGAGGATGGCATTACTTCAAGAACCCTAATTTACACATCCCGACAAGCAAACTCGAGATCCAGAGCTTGTTTCATCTGTTTTATGTTGGTTGGTTGAGTTTAAGAGCTGATTATATCGCTCCTCCAATCAAAGCTCTCTCCAAGTTTTGTATTGTGCTGTTCCTTGTACAGTCTGTGGATCGTTTGATTCTTTGCTTAGGCTGTTTTTGGATCAAGTTTAAGAAGATTAAGCCTAGAATCGTTGAGGAGCCTTTTCGATATGATGACGTTGAAGGTTCAGGATCTGAGTATCCAATGGTTCTTGTTCAGATACCAATGTGCAATGAGAGAGAGGTATGGAGAACAACAAAGTACCAATCTTGTTACATAGTTATGTGCTTCTCTATTGAATTAGACTAATGAAGTTACATAAATGTCTATTCTTGTTTAGGTATATGAGCAATCTATATCTGCTGTGTGCCAGCTTGACTGGCCAAAAGATCGAATGCTTATTCAGGTTCTAGATGATTCGGATGATGAAAGCATCCAGCAGTTAATTAGAGCTGAGGTTACTAGATGGAGCCAAAAGGGTGTTAACATAATTTACAGGCATCGCTTGGTTAGAACTGGATACAAAGCTGGTAACCTCAAATCTGCAATGAGCTGTGATTATGTGGAAGCTTACGAGTTTGTTGCAATCTTCGATGCGGATTTCCAACCTAACTCGGATTTCCTTAAACTAACCGTTCCACATTTCAAGGTCTGTTTGGTTTTGTCATGAGAGTATGAGAGAAACATTTTAGGTGAAGCTTCTTCTAACATGTAAATGCTAAATGTTATTTCAGGGGAAGCCTGAGTTAGGTTTGGTTCAGGCTAGATGGGCGTTTGTGAACAAAGACGAGAACTTATTGACCCGTCTCCAAAACATCAATCTTTGTTTTCATTTTGAGGTTGAGCAGCAGGTTAATGGAGTGTTCTTGAACTTCTTTGGTTTCAATGGAACTGCTGGAGTATGGAGAATTAAAGCCCTTGAGGAATCTGGAGGTTGGCTTGAAAGGACAACTGTCGAGGATATGGATATAGCTGTCCGGGCTCATCTCCATGGATGGAAATTCATATATCTTAACGATGTCAAGGTACTATTATATCGCGTGTTCTTTTCACAGTTTCATGAAGAGCCTTTTGTGTAATTTTGACTGAAGTATAAAGAATCTTTAGGTTCTTTGTGAAGTTCCTGAGTCATATGAAGCATACAAGAAGCAGCAACATCGATGGCACTCAGGACCTATGCAGCTATTTCGCTTGTGTCTTCGAGCGATCTTGACCTCTAAGGTATATAAAAGCTGTTGTTTGTTACAAAGACATGTGATCATTTCAGTGATGTAATGGTTTTCTCTTGTCTTCCTTTTAGATTGCAATGTGGAAGAAGGCAAATCTGATACTTCTATTCTTCCTTCTAAGGAAACTCATACTTCCTTTCTACTCCTTCACATTGTTCTGTGTAATTCTTCCCATCACCATGTTCGTTCCAGAAGCCGAGCTTCCTGTTTGGGTCATCTGCTATGTACCAATATTCATGTCATTACTCAACATTCTTCCTGCTCCAAAGTCCTTCCCTTTCATTGTTCCTTACCTCTTGTTTGAGAACACAATGTCGGTCACCAAGTTCAACGCGATGGTATCTGGACTATTCCAACTCGGCAGCTCTTACGAATGGATTGTAACAAAGAAAGCAGGAAGATCATCAGAATCTGATCTTTTGAACCTCACCGATAAAGAATCCAAGAAGATGCCAAACCAAATTCTAAGAGGAGTTTCAGACAGTGAGCTGTTGGAGATAAGCCAAGTTGAAGAACAGAAGAAACAACCGGTTTCCGTGAAGAAAACGAATAAGATATTCCACAAAGAGCTTGCGCTAGCTTTTCTTTTGCTCACCGCAGCAGTTAGGAGTCTCTTGGCCTCACAAGGAGTGCATTTCTACTTCCTGTTGTTCCAAGGTCTCACATTTCTTCTTGTGGGTCTTGATCTCATAGGAGAGCAGATGAGTTGAGTAACCGAAGTAGAAGAAGGAGATGAAGCTTCAAAGCTGCAGATAATGATGTATCAAGAGTCAGTTAAGTTTTCTACTCCTCCTATTACCTATTGTTGTAGCCATAGTTTGTAGGCAGGCATTTATTGATTTTTAATTTTGGTTGGTTACTTCTCTTCATTGTGATTAACCATTGGTACTTGGTAGATTAGTGTTTTAAGCCACCATTTATAGTTATACCTATATATATAGAGTATCTAGTATCTCTACCAAATTCAGGAACTTGTTGCTTAATGTCTCTGATATAAGAGCTTGTCTTTAAAAGCTCTTCCTCTGTTTTTTGGTTTCATATTGAACTTCCTATTTAATTTAAAGCAATACATTATTACATACTTACATCTATCTTCTTATTTCATTATCTGATCTGAAATGAAAATTAACAACTAAATTCTGATCCGACAAAACTAGAACAAGAAAGAATAAAAAATACTATGATTTTGTCCGGACTTGAGCTCGTCTGGATCTGTGTCAAAACGTGAAGAGAAAGTGTCGGCAGAAACAGAAAAGCATTTTTTTAGAGCCAGAGAGAGAGAGAGACGTGTGAATCTCAATAATGGCATTAATACAAATCATGTGAAAGTTGATAGGATCAAAACAAAACTGAGCCACTTTCATGAGCTTCTGAGACCAAACCTAATGATGTCTGAATAAAAATAGTCAGATGATTATTCTGTATTTTTTATACAAACTGCTGAACATTTTCTGAATTACTTAATGCAGCAAAGTTTTTTTTTTTGAGTTTTAACAAAGTGATTTTTTTCTAACTTAAAAAAGATTCACATAAAGTTAAATCAAAGACGGTTATATATAATCAAATCAATCATCCACTGAGAAATCTGGCTCATCAGGTTTAGGCAGCATTGGTATTTCAACATCTTTCAACTTATGAGCCGTCCTCCTTGTGTTCTTAGCAAACCTCGAAGCAAGTATCGTGGCAGCAAAATGCGGTTTCACATTAGACGTATGATGACGAGTTTTAGAGCTCTGTGTCCCTCCTTCATGACTCATCATTTCCTCGGTTGCAGCAACCGCAACAGCTTCTTCTTCATCATAAGAAGAGAATGACTCAGCCAAGCTAAGACTCTTTGCCAACAGTTTTCTCTTATACCGTCTCCAAGCGACTTGTACGAAACAAGCAGCCCAAGTTCTCCACTGGTGAGAGTAATAACGGAATGTGTGTTGCAGCTTCTTGCTATGTAAACGCCTGAATTGGTTAGCCACAAATTTTAGATCCCCTGCTTGTAAAGCAAAGGCTTCAACTTCTTCTAAAGCTCGCACGGTTCTTGTTGATGATGGTAAGTTAACTGTTGATTTTGGTAACAATNTTTTTATACAAACTGCTGAACATTTTCTGAATTACTTAATGCAGCAAAGTTTTTTTTTTTGAGTTTTAACAAAGTGATTTTTTTCTAACTTAAAAAAGATTCACATAAAGTTAAATCAAAGACGGTTATATATAATCAAATCAATCATCCACTGAGAAATCTGGCTCATCAGGTTTAGGCAGCATTGGTATTTCAACATCTTTCAACTTATGAGCCGTCCTCCTTGTGTTCTTAGCAAACCTCGAAGCAAGTATCGTGGCAGCAAAATGCGGTTTCACATTAGACGTATGATGACGAGTTTTAGAGCTCTGTGTCCCTCCTTCATGACTCATCATTTCCTCGGTTGCAGCAACCGCAACAGCTTCTTCTTCATCATAAGAAGAGAATGACTCAGCCAAGCTAAGACTCTTTGCCAACAGTTTTCTCTTATACCGTCTCCAAGCGACTTGTACGAAACAAGCAGCCCAAGTTCTCCACTGGTGAGAGTAATAACGGAATGTGTGTTGCAGCTTCTTGCTATGTAAACGCCTGAATTGGTTAGCCACAAATTTTAGATCCCCTGCTTGTAAAGCAAAGGCTTCAACTTCTTCTAAAGCTCGCACGGTTCTTGTTGATGATGGTAAGTTAACTGTTGATTTTGGTAACAATGCCCATGCAAGAAGCTCTTCTCCACAGAAATCTCCTGGTCTGAGTGTGATTGAGTTGTAGAAACCTGTTCTGCCTCCATTAGTCGTCGAGCTATCGAGTTTTCCACGGATGATGAAAAGCATTTCGGTGACTGGATCACCTTCACGTACAATGTAGTTCCCTTGTGTGCTTAGAGATGATGCTAAACGTTCACATATCGCATCTAGTAATTGATCATCCATTTGCGCAAATAGCGGTACCTGAAAATCATCTCAAGAACTACAAGTCAGACCAAAAGGGTGCAACATAACAACCGAAGCAGTTGGAATGTGTTTTGAGTTGAGTGGTGAATAGACTTACACGACGAACAAGATCGAGACAGAGATGTCGTTGGATGTCTCTACGGAGATCAGCAGGTAATGAATGAAGAATGGTTTCTTCATCAACACCTCGAGTCGCCAGCCATTTATACTGCACGAAACGCCTCACTCGTTCTCTTAGGTTCTGCGGCAGTAGCCTATGTCCCATCCATTCTTCTGTGTCTCTTCTTTTCAGTCTCCACTCCTCAAGCCTCACCGTGATCGATTGCAAATACGTCTATAAATACACCAACCAAATTAAAAATCAACAAAAACAAAAGTTCTCTATTCAACAAAAGAAAAGAAGATTCATGTTTTTACCTGCATGTTTCCTATTAAAAGAGCAAACAAAACCAGACCAAAGATGGCCACCAAGATAGCAAACATGGTCTCAAGAACTGAAGTACTTGTGCTAAGATTTTGTCCATAAGAACTTTGACAAGAAAGCTGTGTTAGGAGAATCAGTAAAGAGATGATAAAGTAAAGAGTAAGTGACTGATCTGAATAAATTACCTTAGATTCTGCAGTCCAAACCATAAACAATACAAATATTTCTCCAAGAAAGGTGAAGAAACCACGTTTTTAGTGAGAGCATCCGCGAAAATACCGAATGTGAATTGGATATTATTCGAAGGATCACAGTTGCTAAAGACAACGGTTACATTCTGCCAGTTATTCCGATCCGGATGATCCAATGTACTACAATCAAAGAAATCCGTAATACATTTTGGAGGCCCTAATTCTTTATGACATTCTGCTTTCCAACACGTCGCTTGGCGTTCTATTGACAATAGATACCACGCCGATCCTAGAATCTACACAACACAAATGCATGTGAAAACATAAGAAGAACATAACATAACATAAGTTGACAATCAAACTTAGGGTCTACTATATATAGATAAGTAGCCTATGACTTAATATGTAGCAGATTGTAGAATATATGTAGTTTCTCATTTAGTCACACTCACATGACTAGCAAGCATATATTGGAGGAGATTGTAAGCAGCACCGGCCCAAGCGGTGGTTGTAACAACTCCGGTAGCTTTGATAATCTCAGCGCTAAGAGGGAAAATAAGATAAAGGCGAGGAATGTATTGAACAAGAACTATGAGCACAAGAGCATTTGTTGTATGATCTGAATGAGAGCTTCTGATTGATGGCAAAATAAACCAGCTAACAATCTGCAAACAATAATCAAACTCTATAACATAAACAAAAGTCTAAGAAGAAATTTAAATCATGTGGCCCCTGGAGGTCCCGAGCACTGGGACCGAACCCGGCCACACGGGTAACAAATTCAAGATTTGCAAAAATATATATATACCTGAGGAAGAGGTAAACAAGCAATGAGATCAACGATGAAATCTGATCTCAAGTATCTTCTAGCAATCAATTTAGGATCTTTCACAAGTTCTCCACGACCAAATACTCTAGAAGTACGAGAAACATAAGCTGTTCTGAATTTGATCACAATGTGTAAAACGTAGAACAAATCCGCTAATGTTCTGAAGAAAGTAATGACGATTCCAAGCTTCAAATCTGTAGTCATACAAGACGACCGTCCAATGCGTTTGACTGAAGAGAGGAAGAAGAACAAAGGGTCGACGTAAAGTGCAACAAGACACCAGAAGAGAAAAATCCTGTTCCATTGGAGCACTGCATCACCACCAGGATCTAGAATCTTGTCTCTTTCAATCTCGAAGTTCTCTGGAAACACTTTGAATCTGCCAAATCTTGGGATTTTCAAACGGGTTTTGCTCTTCTTTGGTACTTCTGGTTTGGTAAATGGAGCCGTTGTTGTTTTGAACAATGGCACTCTCTTCTCTCCTACTTCTATTGTTTGTTTCTCGTCTCCATAGAATCTGTCACAATAGAGTTGGGGTTTTTAACAAATAAGATCAAGAACGAATCATTCCAAAATAATGTACTAATGCAATAAAAAGATTAGAAAAACATATTCATAACTTTATTGGGATATAAATTAGTATATAAGAACTTAAAAAGGATCAAAACTTTATTGGGATTGGCCAACTTTTTTTACCATCATTGAGAGAACCCAAAAAAAAAAAAAAGTGAATGTGAATGTTCTAAAAAAGATGAAAAATCTAGAACCTGACAGTATTGTCTCTTTTGAACTCCATCTTTGTTTTGTGAGTTGAATCTTTTCAAACCAGAAGCAAGAACAGATTCTTGTTCTTGTTCTTTTTTAGGCAATGAGAAAGAAATCAGAGCATGAGAAGGTTGTATTCATGTTCAGAAAAATGGCAGAGATAGAGAGAGAAGATGGGCTGTAACAGATTTATTGGGTTTGACTTTACGTGAAACAACAAAAGATGAAGAGAGAGAGAAGAAACAGCTAATGTAATGCTGCTAACTAAAGAGAAGGTAAAACGAGTGAAAGACTTAATACTAGCTAGTACTAACTAAACTTGTTGTTGTGATTTTATTTTTAATGTTTTCTTGGAAATTGCAAAGAGAGAGAGAGAGAGAGAGAGAGAGAGAGACAGAGAGAGAGAGACAGACAGAGAGGAGAACGTGGGTTCCATTAAAGCTAGTATTATTTTTCTAAGGGGATGACCAAACAATTCTTAAGGACAAGACGACTCTGTCTCTTTCTTTAGCTCTCGTCTCATACTATCTCCCGTGTGTTGCGTACAAGATTTAGTATTTTGCATTTTTATATGACTAGTGAGATCATATGATGTGTATCATTTGATACCAATCACAAAATGAAAAAGAACTCTCATTCTGTATATTCATGAATATAATGTGTAATTAATCGGAAAACCGAATGTTTAAATTTTCGTTAGGTGCTAACTGGGTGATCGGATAACATCTAATGCTGAATTAATCAAGGGAAGAAAATGTTTACTTATGTAGTATGGGTTATTTCTACTAAAACTAGACTCGTCGTGAGATCAACCATTAGAGACTTTAATATATTAGATGGATTGTTGCTTTTTTTGTTTAGATTTAGAGATATTCATGTATATGTGTCTTGTAGATTAGTTTGCGGAAACTGTGTACAATTACACAAAACAACGTAAGGGTTCAATACGCCAAAATCAAGGTTTCCGAAGGTTTTGTGTTTGTGCACCACACAATTTATATGTGTATATTAGATACCTCAGCTGTTTTATGGTTGTGCAAACTAATAACATCGTATTTTGTATTGTAGATTGTGATAAATGCATACAATTGTTCACAGATTATGAACCCCACCCATCCCCACGCCCAAAGTGGGCCATTTGAAGTCTTCATATGACAAATATGCGACCACATTCAATTCAATTCATTTCTCAAATTTATTTTTTGACAAATAAATTATTTGAGAAGTATCATATACCAATAATGCGACACCACTCTGTTATTTCATCATACTCCCAAAAGATGGCCTTTGATAATATCAAATGAATTACTTCAATAAGGCCGAACTCCGATCAAAGAGATTATGTAAGCTCAAAAGGTGAACTATTTTGCTTTTGAGGACGATAACATTTGTAAACCATATTCGTAATCGCAAAACTCTTCGAACTCGAATTCGTTTTCGAGGTCGGTAAAATGCGTAATATAATCTGTACACTGCTACGAAAATGAGTAGGTTTAAAATTTTTGCAACAGTACAGTGGTCTTGATTCTTGTTGGATGATGACCATGCACAGTTGATTATGATAAAACGTAAAACATAGGCAACAACGTTTTGCTAATATGCTATGTGACCAAACTCAGAAAGTTGAGTGGACAGGAGTGGGCAATTAAAATGCTTTAGCAAAGCTAGAATAATTCGTGAACCGTTTGATAAAAGAAAAAAAAAATCATGAATCAAACATGATGAAACAAAAGCAGAAACTATAATGGGTAGTAAAACTTTCGGACCAAACATAGCAAGACCTGGACTTAAAAGGAGAACATTAAAAATGAAAAATGCACATCTTAATCCAAGCAGAGACATTCTATATACTCTAAAACTATTATCACAGGCTGCACTTGAGACAAGTTTCTTCAAAGCCTCAAAGGCAACAAGTACCTGCCAGAGTTAGCAAGTGCAGCTCCTAGGCCATTTAAAGTTCAAGAAAACAAAGACCAGAGAGGTTTTGAAGACGACAACATCCAAGCTGATGAAGTTTTCAAACATAAGAGCATTTAGATGAGAAGCAGAAGCAGAGTAGAGGTAAACTATCATGAAGATCACAATGCGGGCCGATGAAGATAATCAAGAAGCCAGAAGCAGATACGCAATGAAGCAGAAGTAGAGGTGAACTATTATGAGATCCAAAGCAGGCGATCAAAATGACCAAGAAGCCACAAGCAGATAAGCAATGAAGCAAAACTAGTTGTAAACTATAATGAAGATCCCAATTCCCAAAGCAGGCTGATCAAAATGAGCAAGACCCAGAAGCAAAAGTAATGGTAAACTATTATGAGGACGCCAAAAGCCGATCAAAATAAAGCCAGAAGCAGATAAGCAATGAAGCAGAAGAAGTGGTAAACTATTATGAAGATCTCATAGTAGGACGATCAAATTAACCAAGAAGGCAGAGAAGCAGATAACCAATGAAGCAGTAGAAACCCGAAGAAACCTCGACACAACAGAACATAACACACACAAAAACAAAGAAACACATAGGTTTTTAGCATAAGTTCTGTTTATGTCTTTTAAGAAGTTGGGTAGATATTTAAAAGTATTTTACCTAAAGGCAGATACAACTACGGCTTCATTATCCAAACGCAAAATGAAGCATCCCAGCAATTCAAAAGTAGCAAGCATATCAAATCCACCCCGCAGCTAAAACATGTTCTCTTAGTGAAATCCACAGATACTAATTTCTCTTAAGCGTCCTCATGACACCACAAGCACACAGTCGTTTCCTGAACCCTGATTCCATCACTTGCTATCTAGACAAGTAGTAACTCTCAGCTCCGGCTTCTGCGCACATCTTTCAGTCCATTTCTGCGTAAACAAACACAAAAGCTTATCAGTCGTAAGGACTTTAATGTATTGAAAGTCTAACAAAAAGGTCTACTAAGGATTAATATGCATGTGAGAGAATACCACAAATAACAGTTGCTTTGATATCAGTTCAGTTCCAGTCAAATATTAATTGAGATAGCATAGACTCCAGAGTAAAGGGAGTTTACCCATTAGCATATGGCACCTCATCACGTGCTCTATAAGGTGGTGGTGACCTACTGTAGTTGCGACCACGAGGAGAAGGACTGCGACGCCTAGGAGGAGGAGGAGATCTAGCACGAGGGCTGTAACTCCTGTGAAACCCAAAAGAAAAGTTAAGTTAATCAATGCACGGGAACAATAGACATTAGCAACAAATCTTCAATCAGAAAGAAGAGTGGCAATAACCTCCGTCCTCCATAAGTTGGGCTCTTTCTGTATCTAGGAGGACTGCGACTACGGCTACGGCTGCGACGCCTACCCGAACCACCACGGGAGCGGCATTCACGTGCAAAGTGACCAGACTCACCACACTCATAGCACTTCAAATCAGAACCACCACGTCCACGACCACCATCACCTCCACGACCACCACCGCCTCCTCCACGGCCACCGCCTCCTCCACGGTTATGAGACTGCTCTACCCTCCATCCATTCTTGCCTACCATAACAGTACAGAGCATATGTATATCAATCTCCCAAACATCAGACTAGCTTCACCGTTATAATTCAAAAGAGAGGAGACTAAATGAATACCATCTAATGCACGGATGGCGTCACGGGCATCTCTTGAGTCTTCAAAATCAAGAAACGCGTAACCAGGTGGCCTTCTAGCAACCCAAACACTACACAGACACCAAAAAGAACAATGATTAGTAAATTACACATCAATTAAAAAGTAGTCGATTTCGTACCTCCTGATCACACCAAAGAGACGAAACTCATCCTCGAGTTCACGCTCAGTAACTCGCGGATCCAAGTTACCCACATACACACGCGACATTTGTTCCAGTAGTTTACCTATCAAATTCAACAACACATAACTCAATTTCTCTAAACAAGATTACCAAAATCAAAACCAATAATCAAAAAAAGATTCAAATCTATTGATCCAACTCAGATTGAAGAACAAACGAATACAAGAAGAGACAAGCGGAGATAGCGATTACCTGAAGAAACTAGGGAGTTGTGAGAAACGGCTTCTCTCTCTCTTGCTTGCTTGCTCGTCGTGAAATTAGGGTTATCGACTCGAGAGATTGAAGATGGAAGTTTTTTTCAATTTTTTCATTTTGGGCTTGGTATAGGCCTCTTACAATAATGTAACACTAAGGCCCAAGATTAGAGATTGGATAGAATATAATAAAATTAGAGATTGGATAATATATAAAATTAGATACTAATTCTCTCTAAACATATAATGTGAAAATATTTTTAAATGGCTAAAAAGAGCAAAAAAAAAAAAAAAATGATACAACAATTATTTTTAAGAGTTACAAATTTTTAATAGAATAAAAGAAAATTGAGTTTTTCAATTAAAAAAAAAACCAAATTTAAATTTTCTTTACGCCAAATACAAAGTAACTTATTTCTGACGAAAAGACACATTTCAGTTTTGAGAAAATATTTTATAATGGTAATGATAAAGTATCACTTTATGATACTGATTAGAAAATAAAAAGGATTCAATGCGTGTTATAATTTATAATTATAATATAATATGAATAGTAAAATTAATAAAAAGGTCTATATTATATATCGTTTTCTAAATTGAAAATTATGATTTTCATGTATTTTCAGCTAGTTTCACTTTCACCAAAACATTAGTTGTAAAGTTAATTGAAAAGTGAAAATATCTGACGTTGAATGTTTTTTTTTTTTTTTTTTAAATTTTTTTGACAAATATATATATCTCATTCCATTAGATAAAAATCAACATACACGAAGAGTTGGTTGGGTTACACAAATGCAAAGGAGAACACACTCCAAATATAAAAAACAGTAAGAGTACAGTGATAGATAGGGGCAAGCGATATTAAAGACTTGAGAGCTATGAGCCAAATGCAACAAAGCATATTGGAACTTGTGAGATCAAGACATATCGAAGCGGTTTCCATGAGCAAGTCAATGGAAAAGACGATGACCACTATCTTGAGTCGAAAACTGAGCGGCGAAGTGTGAAGGGCTACAGCTGAAGATAAAGCTTTGCCACGGATGAGAGCAAGGATAAGAATGCTCTGGTTATCGGTCAATACCATGGTGGTGGTGGTTCTGTGGTTTGGTGGGGTAAGCTTGAAAAGGTTGCGGTAACCACTATTCCTTGGAATGGTGGTCATAATGCCACTAGTCTTCAAGCTTATAGGCGGAGGCTTCAAAAAGTGGATGCTTTGCACTCTGGAAAGCTTTGAGCATGGGCGAGATAGAGAAGAGAGGCTAGTGAAACATGGGTAACCCCCACTCCATAGAGGTGACACACCGAGATGATTCTAGAAACATGGTATTCAAAGGTCTCTTGTACCATTCAAACCTGGTTACATGATGAAGCTGAGATTGTCGACCATTTGGTGATAGGTGGCAAATAGGGACAAAGGATGCAAGCGTCGAAAACCGCCAAATTGACGAGTTGAAGTCATTAAAAGAGCTCAACTTTGCAGTCCTCAAAACCAAACTAAGAGACTGATCTCGACACAAGTAGGTTTCAAGCAAATCAGAGGATATCAGCGTTCTGCAATCGAGTGAAACTCGACTTGACCAAGCAGAAACGGCTGGTACTAGAGATTTGGGGCTTGGTAGAGACTTGTTAAGCGCGGCTCTAAGTAGGCAAGTTCTACAACCAGAGATATCCTGTCGAGCGTGGCCAAACACAAAATAGGCATATGGGTCTAAAGGGGTTGGGTTCAAGCCAGTTTTAGAGGGTAGAAGTAGCTTCCCAATCATGGATAATCCATGTATTAAACAGAGTAACCTAATTGCCAGGGTTCTGGGAACAGAATGAAGTACAAACCTGGGTCGAAGAATTATCAAGGGTGAAACAGGGAACGTCGGAGATGGAGATATTTGCGTCCGAATCTTCACCGGCTCCAGCGTCAAGACAGAGCTCCCGTCCAGCTGCAACCAAATAGCACATTTGGTGAGAGGAATTGAATCCGAGGAGCGGAGAGATGTCGATGTTGACTGCGAGAGGAGGCGGTGAGAGGAGCGGAATCTTAGGGTGTTAGGATGTTCGAAGATCTCAAGCCAGGAAGGCGGTGGCTGGGAACTCAACGGAGCAAGAGCAATGAGAGAAGTCATCAGATACCGAGGGAAGGGAGAGGGCGGAAGAAGCTGAAGCATGCTCAGAGTCAAGATCTGGGATCTGCGAAAAACTCCGGGGGAACTTAAAAAGAGATCAACGGAGCTAAAAAGACAGAGGGGACAGCGAAGAAGCAAAACTAAAAGCCCAGTGACGCCAATCGGACTCAGCGTCGCCGGGGAAACAATGTTCGGTGGTTGTGCCAATGAGAGTGCGGCTAGGGCAACTTCGTGTCTTACGTTGAATGGTTATATAATAAATTGTGCACGTTATTGATATTGTCATTTATATTGAATCTAAAACTGCATTGACTTATGCTTAGAGGGGGTCCTTGGAAATACTTCACCAGTTCTATACTTCTATGACCTCGCATATCAATCCATTGGCATCACATTTGTCGCTTCGGAGATCTAAAGAGATGGTTCATGTCTTCCCATATCATGGTCTCCCACACTATTTTGGTCTTGTCTTGTTAATCCAATCTTTTCCACCATTGCAAATATGTCAATTCTAAAGCATTTTGAATGAAACGCACACACGACGTAGATCATACTAGCCCTGGGCATTTTAACCGAACCTGAAACCCGAATCCGAACCTGACCCGAAGTAAGCAGTTCGGTTCGGGTTCGGGTGGTCTATAATACCCGATCTGATCTGGAGGTTCTGAAGATCGGATACCCGATCGGGTTCGGGTAATACCCGATACCTGAAGTCAATCCGAACTAACCCGAACATATATAAACACATATGTATATATGTATTCTTAATCTTAAATTCCTAATCATTGACATTTGTTTGTCGATTGCTACCATTGCCTCCACTGGAGGAAAGAGATGAAGGTGCATGACAAGGTAAAGCTAGCACCAAATCCGTAAGTCTTCTTCGTTTCTTCCTCCTTGGTGACAATAACCGGAGAAATCGATGAAGGAGATGGTAAACTGAGCTCATCATCAGAAGTTTCGAGAAGATAACCGAGATCCGCATGAGTATCTCCTCCGGTCATGGTGACCGTCGTGGTCAAGAACATCAAATAGATCAGAATGGAAAGGAGGTAACACGCGATTTGGAAAAAAAAGTGTTGAATTTCGGGTGTACCCGAAATTACCCGAACCCGAAGTCATAATACCCGAACCCGACCCGAACCTATAAAATACCTGATCGGATTTTATATATGTACATCCGAAAATCCGAAAATCCGAAAATCCGAACCCGAATCCGATCGGGTACCCGAATGCCCAGGGCTAGATCATACAATCTAACCATTGTTGTAAGAAACAGAAATAATATATTGGAAATCAGCATTTTATCAACAATTGGGATGACGAAGGATTTTGTAAAAGAAACCATTCTTACATCTTTGTTGTTTCATTTCTCTGACCTTGAGCAATGGAATAACCAAAGCTTATCTATTTGAGACTTATCAATGTTTGCCAATTGCACCAACTCATTCTTTGTAGCATAGCGGAACACGACCCATATCTCAAGAAGACTTATCTACACAACTCATCATCTCAAAGAAGGCCGAACTACTATTTTAGAAATTATGCATGAGTTTCTAACTCAATTTTCTTCTTTGTAATGAATGGATTAATTAACCATAGTCTTTTATCTATGTCCATATATATCTAACATTGACCCATGAATGTGAATATAATGTAAAAAATTTGTTGAGATCATTGAAATATATTACACTCATGTCATTCATGTTGTTGCAGTTGTTGTACTACTAATACAGAACCCTAGTCTAGTTCAAATGAAGAGTTACGCACGAGTCGTGCGGCACGACATGATCATTGTCAAACACTTGATAAAAAAGTTATTATTATCATTCTCCCAAGTTTCCAATTCTTTCATATCTATTTACCTAAATCACAATATTCAAAAAGAAACCTTTACCATTAAACCATGGTTCTAGTCTGAAATGGTTTGTTTGAAAAAGACCGTAGCTAGAGAGGCTAACTCGTAGTTTCATGCTTCTCAGTTCTGAGTTTCACTTTTAAATAAGTTCACATAGCAAAAACCTGACATGACAATATATATAATAGATATTAGTTTGGGATTAAACCAATAATAGATATTAGTTTGGGATTAAACCAATAATATCCAATCATTCCCAATAGCAATGATATCATTTTTGTAGTTATTTATTTACTATTTAGCTAGTGCGCACCTTTCTTGAACCAAGACTCCATTCAGTGAAAGGATTATATTATTTGGTCATGTATTATTGAGATGTCGTCGTAAGTATCCACTTGGAGTTTAAAGTATGACGACAACAATTTATTCTTTTTCTCTTCTTTTCTATGCAGATGGTGACAAGCTCAATTAACGATTTTAAAGACGGCACTCAATATAATTGCTCAATTAACGATTTTAAGACATGACGAATCATGCACCATTTCTATGTTTGCCTGTTTGGTATAGACATCCTATACCAATTATAGTGTAATGGCCGACCCTCTTAGTCTCTTACAAATGACATAACATAAATCATAGAAGTAAGAAAATTTAGTTTCGATTTTATTCTGCTTTATTCCAAGAATATGGACCCTAAAAAAAGAGTGATTCTAAAATTATAAGCTACGTACATGTAGGGGTGTACAAGTGGTTCCTGTCAAGTGCTAAATATATTCCTTGTCCATTCATGGAAATGTAAGATTTTTGTAATTAAACTAATAACCAGTGGATAAGGGATTTGTCTTTTTTCCAACAAAAACGAATGGTGAGCACTAAGAAAAGAGCGAAGTGACTCTATATTCATTCCACCATATTCCCCAAGAATACAATTGGTCAAGAACTTCGCAATCACAATTTCACGATCGCTATGTCATCCTTATCATCCCTCGATTTTTTTAACTTTTTTTTTAAAAGATCACGAAATTGAAATGTCTAATATACGTCCTGATATGCTCAAATTTAACTATGAGCTACTCTCTAAAATTAAGAGATCAATTGCACTACTTAGGGATCATATCCACAAGGACTCTAGATCATATAATAATTTTAATAATTTTTTAATTATGCTAAACCAAAATTGTGATTTAAATAGCAATGCAAAAACAGAAAATAAAAGAGTTGTAAATTCAGATGGATTAAAAATGCTAGGCTTAGGGTAATTTTCAGGAAATCATGGAAGATCAGATCAATTAATTAAACAAACAGGATTCAACAATTAAGCACTGTTCTTGAACTCTAAACATAATTGTAAAATAAATCAGTTCTCACTGCAAATATTATCTAAGTTTTAAAACCTGAAAATCCAAATCTCTTTGCAAAATTCAAGTTAAAAACCAGCAATAAAATCAAGTTTAGATAAGTTCACAAAATCCCTAAATCAAATCTCTTTGTAAATAGGTATTTTGCTCATCAAAGGTTTTTGTCAGGAAAATCAATTATATTCTCATATCAATCAATAATCCTAAGATCTAAATCTAGATGACTAATCAAAGATTTAGCATTAAAACAACCTATGGTGAAGAACAAGAAAGATAATGAATCCAAACAATTAATCAATCTAACAATCCATGAAATCCCTAATGAGAAACCCTAAACCTAACAAGCAGATCTACTCAGACATAATTGTAAAAACACAAATCATGAATAAAATAGATAGCATTAAGAGATTAAAGGAAGAAGAAAATGAGTTCTGAATCTTCTCTGAAGGAGTCTTGATTCTTCTCTCCAAAAGCTCTCTAAAAATCTCTCAGGGTTTTCTCTCTTAAAAGTTGCAGGAAAATAAAGCTTAGGTCTAAACAATGACCATAAAAATCCTATATATATTCCTAAAACACGGTAAGGGACTAATAATGCAAATATGGAAACTTTGGGGCAGCTTTGTAAATCTTCAAAACTTATGGGAAAACTTCCGATTCTTCTGTTGGATGATGCATCGATCAACACCAATGTTGCATCGATCGATGCTTATGTCTGAACTCATCTCCCAACTTCACAGCTTCAGCCTCAATGCTTGATTAAGCTTCAAATCTTCCTATTTAGCTCTATTATGCTTCTATCCATGCTAAATCCTATAAAGACTCAAAAGACTCTAAAAAAAGCAAAAAGACTCTATAAATAAAACTTATATCATGGCTCAAAATATCTAAAAACCATGATATATCACGTCCACTGTCACTTCGTTCTAGTCTGAAAAAAAGGGGGAAATGAGTTGCGTTATTAAATAAGAATAGATGTTGGATTTCCATTTTGAAATAGTATCACACATAACTTGTGTACATTTTTAAAACATGAATATGTTTATGTATAGTATTAGAAAATAGGTTTTTTGTTTATTTGTTTGCATTTTGTTGAAACTTAAATTTCCTAACTGTTTTCTATTGCCAAACTGACAAATTGTTTTATATATTACTACTCTATTAGATAGAAGTATAGAACACGTTTTTGTTCAGTGCATGCCAATGGGAAGAGGGAAACGATTAGTCTTTGCTTTTTTTTTTTATCATCTGGACTTATTATTGATTGCAAATTATGAGAGCAATTATATATGATGCTATTATGGGCAATTCCTTCTGATCCTATTAGATTCACTACAAACACTTTTGCTCTTCTGCTCCATGTTCTTGATGGTCTCATTCCTTCTCTATGCTCACCTTCATGTGTATATAGAATCACGGCGAACGGCGATAATTGCGCATCACTGGAGATCATCTATAAATTTGCCTCTATCAATCTGCACAATTAATAAATCGCATTATTCGGGACTGGAACCCCAGACCTCCTAGTGTAGAAGCATTAATGAACTCTAGGCTAACCACCAGGTCAAGGGGACTTCCACGATTAGTCTTTGCTTTATCTAATCTGAAACTGAAATATCACCATGTGTCACTCATTCATTGGTCGTATATTCAGCTTTTCTAACATTCGAGGATATAGAATACGTTACTTAGACCAGCAGAAAAAAGAAAAACTTTATTTCCTACTAGGTAATTAGTCTACGCAATGCGTGGTTGTATGCATAATAGTTTTGATTATATTTTTAAAATTTTCTTAAACTAAAATATTGTTTTACTAATGTATAATCTCAAAAAAAATATACTAATGTATAATCTCAAAAAAATTATACTAATGTATGAATCTCAAAAATATTTATAGCAATTTCTCAAAATAACACTCCTGTCAACAATTTTTTGGTATGGTTATTTATTATATAAAATTTAAAATATATAAACTTTTTTATAAGTCAAAAATTAACCAATACTACAAAAAATTATTACAAATTGATTAGCTATATTAATATAAATAATAATATAGAAATTTAAACATTTTCCTAATATGAGAGAATTTATGTTTATGATCATGTTTTATAGAGGTAAAACATTGATTTAAAGATTTTTTTAATGACCATGTAAACATAAGACTGTAGTATAGTAAAATTGAATCAAATAAAATTATCAAAAAATTTAGTAACTACGTATAAAATTATTGTATATAGAATATTCCTCATTTCAAAGTTTAAAGCAATTAAAATAATTAAAAAAATATTAAAATTTTACCAAAAACATTTTTTCTTGAAAGATAAATATATTATTTGGAGGAATGAATGTAAAATTATTGGATAGGAGTTACATTTGAGTTAAATGTAGAGTTAAATGAAGTTATATACCTTTAAAAGTGGGTTAATTATAAATAAATATTTTAATTTATTTTTGACTTAAAAGAAAAGGAATGCCAAGTGGCTCAATCAAAATTTAAACTTACACTTTTTGATTGTTTTGTTGATATAAACTCAACACTCACACATAACATTCCAAATTGAAAATATTACTTTTGAAGTGACAAACTAAATTAGTTTTTTTTTTAAATTATATGAACTTCAATTTAAAGATTTTTTAAAACCCCAAGAATAACTTCAATCTTTTTGTTTTTTGTTTTGTTTTTCACTCATCAATATAATTTATAGTGCTAGATTTCATACTAATGGTTTCATCTTTAGAGGATTTAATTAGTTAAATGGTATTTTAAAATAATGACTTATAAGATGCTAATCTAAAATAGATAATGAAGATAAACCTTTTAAAACAGATTCTCAAATAAACTTGATTTTTTGTTAAAACCAACATATATGAATTTAAATTTAGCTATGGAAATTTCAAAAATAAATATGAATAGATTAGAAAGGCAAGAAATATAAAAGAAATATTTTACTTTTATATAAATAAAATAAAAATTGAAAACAATGTTAAATTGTTAATTATATATAATAATTTCTAAATTAAAATATAGAATCAAACTCTTACAACACATATTATATATAACAACATTTGATATTGGTGAGAGAGGAGGAGAAAATGAGTACTTATAAGATCATAATCCAAATTAGATAATGAAGATGAATCTTTAAATATAAAAACAATGTAAAATATATATATATATATCATGTAGTCTCTAAAATTAAAATTTTAGCATTAAAAATTTACAATGATATTTCATTTGGTTTTTTGTAACCCATACAACAAAAAAAAATTGAAAACATAAAAAAAAACTATAAATGATTTGAGATATTGTGGAAAAGAATGAGAGAAGTGGAAGAGAATGAGAGAATGTGAAAATGAGAAAGTAAAAAATGCCAATATGAGAGAATGAGGCAATGCTTATTTATATGATAACAATTGATGGAAGTTACATTTAGAATTATTGGAGTTACAAATATTATTTATTGTGTTTGAATAAAATTGAGTGGTGGAATATGATCAATGAATAATTTATTTTATTTTCAGTTATAATTTTATTTTAATTATGAATTAAATGTATTGTGTTAATTGGATCTTAAATATTATTTAAAGCAATTAAACAATTAGAAATAAAATAAAAATTAAAAAAAAAATTAAAAAGTATTAAATGAAAATCAACCAATAAAAAGAGACCAAAACCTTATTTTTATATATATGATTAAAAAAACTTTTAGAATATCTTACTTTCTGAAGAGAAGAAAAAAACAAAAACAAAAAATAGGTTACTACGTACGCATTTCAATTTTTTGGTATTTTCATACTCTCATTTTTTAATTGAGGTGAAGTGTTCAATATTAAAAGCATACTGAAATGAGAACAAATTAATGAATGGCCAATATACTTACGAAGTCGAATATTCTATAAATACAAAACCATGTAAAAGTAATTTACAACCAAGTCCGATCCGAAAGCTTGCGTACTAGAGGGATCCCTATTTTATTTAGGCTTTATTTGGTAGATAACCAAAATTAGGTCTATTGTGGTTGCTAGATAGCCAAAATATTGAGGTTTATATGCAAACTGATGCAGTGACAAAATAAATCAAATGTCCATTGTCAAATATTCTTACAAATACGTCAAATGTACCCAAACATATAATTCACTTATTTTATGATTTTACCACAGTTTTGCAAATAAACCTTACATTTTTTATAGACCACATTGAAAGATATCAAATAATATTTTGCTTAGTATATAACGACGTTATTATTATTTTTTTACTGTTTTTGCCTAGAATATAACGACGTGTAATTATAGTAGTTATAAAATTTTATGTGTTTTGTATTTTTTTTGTTCACATTTTGTTTGCCTAGTATATAACGCCGTTTTCTAGTTAATATTATATGAAAGTTCAGTAAGAAAATGACACGAGCAAAAGGGCAGTGTCGTGAGTCTCGTGATTGCAAACTGGCTTTTTAAAGACCAGAGGAACAATAACCATATGCTTCTCTCACATCAACTCAACCCTCTCCACCTTTCGTTGTCTTTCATCTCTCACTAGATTCCTTCATTTTTCACTTTCCTCATGGAATATTCCGGCGGTGACGGAAGATTCGACGTGATTGTCGTCGGAGCAGGAGTCATGGGAAGCTCCGCCGCCTACCAGCTGGCAAAAAGAGGCCACAAAACACTCCTCTTAGAGCAGTTCGATTTCCTCCACCACCGTGGCTCTTCCCACGGCGAGTCACGTACCATACGTGCCACTTACCCGGAGGATTACTACTACGCCATGGTTTCCGAATCCACTGTGTTGTGGGCTGAGGCTCAGTCCGAGATCGGATACAAAGTTCATTTCCCAACCCAACAGTTTGACATGGGTCCTGCTGATCAGCAGAGTCTCCTCTCTGTTGTCGCCACGTGTCAAAAACATGGGCTAGCTCATCAGGTTATGGACTCTCAAGCTGTGTCCGAGCGTTTCTCCGGGAAGATTAGTATCCCGGAGAACTGGATCGGAGTCTCTACTGAACTTGGTGGGGTTATTAAACCCACTAAGGCCGTCTCCATGTTCCAGACGCTCGCGTTTAGACATGGAGCCATCTTAAGAGACAACACCAAAGTTGCAAACATAAAGAGAGATGGTGAAAACGGGGAAGGGGTGATAGTGTGCACGGTGAAGGGAGATAAGTTTTACGGTAAAAAATGCATTGTAACCGCAGGTGCATGGATAAGTAAGCTGGTGAAAACGGTGGCCGGGATAGATTTTCCGGTGGAGCCGCTTGAGACGACGGTGTGCTACTGGAGAATCAAAGAAGGCCATGAGGAGAAGTTCACGATTGATGGAGAGTTTCCGACTTTTGCATCATACGGAGCTCCTTACGTGTACGGGACTCCATCCTTGGAGTATCCGGGACTGATCAAAGTGGCGGTTCACGGTGGTTATTGGTGTGATCCGGATAAGAGGCCGTGGGGACCAGGAGTGAAGCTAGATGAGCTTAAAGAGTGGATAAAGGAGAGATTTGGAGGGATGGTTGATTCGGAAGGACCTGTGGCAACTCAGCTTTGTATGTATTCAATGACTCCGGACGAGGATTTTGTGATTGATTTTCTTGGAGGGGAGTTAGGGAGAGATGTGGTCGTGGGCGGTGGGTTTTCTGGCCATGGGTTCAAGATGGCACCGGCGGTGGGGAGGATACTGGCGGATCTGGCGACAGAAGGAGAGGCTAAAGGAGGAGGAGTTGAAATGAAGCAGTTTAGTCTCCGGAGGTTTGAAGAGAATCCTAAAGGGAATGCAAAGGAGCATCCTGACCAAGTGATACTTGATTCCCCATTGAAACATTAGGATTTGGTTACAAAAATGTCAACTGTTGAATAAAAATAAAAATTTATTATATAATTATTGACTATTTTTCAACAGTAGAAATCATAATGTGTCTGGTTTATTATAATTAAAAGGTTAACCAAATCGAACCATCATTTAAGACACTTTCAACTTTGGGCTACGGAAATTGCAATAAAATATTTTTTAGATCTATATAGTTGTTGCTACTTCAAACATTTCCTAAATAAATTGCAATAACATATTTTTTAGATCTCCAAAATCCATCTGCTTACGGCTTTTGCTCGTTGCTTCTCCACACGTTTTGGCTCTTTGTTAGTTTCCTTAATATTCCAAAAAGCATTTACTACCACAAGCGGTTGGGCTCTATGTGTCATACTTGTTCATGTATGAAATCGATAATATAAATGATAACGGATTTTATTAGGGATAAATCGGAACTGATCCTTTTATTAATGTAGAACTTAAGAAAGGGTTTATAGAAATGGATTATCAAAGCGCTAAGTGCATGAAATACAATTATTAATTGCTCATTTCTATCTGATTGCCCAGATTTCGGATCATGTTCTCTGACAATGACATATGGTATTTATCATTCAAATCCGATCATTGATTTAGGGTTCCTTATGTCTCTTCTGCAAATGACGATTTTGTCCCTGCGGCTTGATGGACTGTTTTTATGACTTCAGGCCCTAAACTTCTTAAAAATCTTCTATTTAGACCCCTGCAAAAGTTAGGGGTGAAACCTATATCCAACAATACTCGTCTAAGGACATCTTCAATACGGACTTTCATTCGAGAGAGTAACTCATTTTAAAAATAAAGGTTTGTGGATGTAATAACTCCAACATAATATTTTCAAATGAGAATTTTTTTTTAAGAAAAAGCATGAACTAATTAATATTTGCCAAAAAAACATACATTTTTTCGTTGTAAAAAAAAACATGAATTTAGCTGACAAAAAAGAATATGAATTATTACTTTTTTCATAAATTTTCTTTGTCTCTTTTATGGTCGTAAACAGTGTCATGATTGCGTTAATATTTTTGAGAAAAAAATCCAGAAACAAACCTAATTATTTAATTTTACCAACAAAATATATGAATTTTTTTTCGTTGCCATAAAAATACATTTATCAAAAAGTTTTTTCCCCCATTAAGAATGTTAGGTGGCTCATAAATCATATCTTCTTAGGGCCTGACTGGTTCAAACGTTGCGGTTGCGGTTGCCGGAGATTGTGGAAGCGGGCGATTGCGGTTTCAAGCGTTATTAAGCGTTTTGAACGACTGGTTTAGCGGTTTAAAATTGGTGCGTTTGCGGGAGGTTTATGACTGGTTGACCAGCATGTGCAATAGCGGTTGGAACATAATAAATGTGATATATAATATATAAATGTTTAAAAACATAAAAAAATTAATTAAACTTGATTTATAATTTAAATTTATTAAAAAATACTAAAATAATTATTTAAAAATCAAATAAATTTCATATTGAAATACTTATTCCTTTATGCATTTGGCTTTTCACCAAAATTTTAATCAAGTAATTTGATAAATGACAAAACATACGCTTTAGATCGTAGATCTTTTCTCTTTTCTCTTAGATCGGGGGTCAATAGTTGCATTGGTAGGAATGGTTAAGTGAGAGTTGAGAAGAGTCACTGGTGATTTGTTTTCATATTTTTCACAAATAATCTTATTTTTAAAAAAATTCTGATGAAATTTACATCAAGTTTTCCGGGTTATTGTTAATTGGAATATTATTTTCTTCTAATTGTTTATTTTATAATTTCTGTAATCATATCCGTACTTTATTTTCTCCCATCCTTAATGAGTAAAATGGTTAGATAGAAGATATAACACAAAAGAATTTCATTATCATTGATTTCTTTTAAGTTTTTTTATATAAAAAAGAAATTCCAACCGCAATCGCCCGCAACCACAAACGCTTGCGGGAAGCAGCTTTTGGAATTCAGTGGTTTGAAGCGGTTGGGAGCGATTAGGAGCGATTGGAATCATTTTATGTGATTGGTTCCAATCGCTAGCAACCGCTACGACCCGCAAACGCAGCGTTTTCGGGAGGTAGCGGGAGAACCAGTCAACACCTTATACTCTCTTTAACCTCCTTGTTACTATTTAGGAAAAGTAAATTGAAAAACAAAAATACTCAATTAAATTAGTCGATTTAAAAAATTTTCAATTATATTTTTCCTGGATTTGTATAGACTTTATTGGGACTACATCAACACTAAAACTCTATATTTCATATATTTAATATGGATATAACTATACATATATTTAATAACATATTTTTATTTTATTTTTAATATAATAAAATTGCCCTAATACTTGTCACTCTTAATCCTCGTTAAATCTCTGAATTTTTCTACAAAGCTTCTATGTATGAGGACTTGATCTGTGTATTTTTTCTGGCATAAAAAAATGATGTATTTTTCTGGCAGCAAAATTAAATAACTTAGGTTTTTTTTGAAACGCAAGTACAACGTTGTTAATGGCAGTAATGAAGACGAGGGAAAATTGGAAAAAAAATAATTGTGTGTCAGCTAAAAAATAGTTCATTTATTTTTTTGGCAAATACTAAATAGTTCATGTTTTTTTTGGGAATTTTCCCATTTGATAATCCATCTTAATATAATTTTTCATTATAATCCTAAATCTATATAATAATAGTAATTTAAGAATAATTTTTTTATAGTTGTCACTTTTTAAAAGGTTGAATTTTATTATTTATGTATCATGTATATTTGTATCTTTTCATTACAACTTTTCGTTCGTACAGTTTTGATTTTAAAAATCATCAGTTGTACCTATTAAAATGTTAATATCTTTTACTTAGATAACTATCAAAATTTTCTTATTATCATTTTTGGATGAAAAACCATAACTGGAATTTCGTTCCCTTCGAACTTTTTATTAATATACACCATTTCAATTTTATATAATTTTTTGTATTTTTAGTCTAACAAATTTTGTTTGGAATGAGTATAATAGTGTACAAATATTCTAAATATGCCTTCTATGGTAGCATCGATTTATCTTAAGAGTTTATAAAACATATGATTTGCTCATTTAGTCAATAAATAATATTATATTTAAAAAGTTAGGTCGTTTTATTCTAACTTTTTGTTGATAATTTTTTGTTTAAAGTTGTTTTTTTTGCAATAGGTTCCTGTTTGTTTATCACAACTCTTTGTTTAAATGATTGTTTAAGAATCTCATTAAATTTAGTTTGTTATGTAACAATCTCAATAAATATTTTTAAGATTGCATTTATTTACCATAACTCTTTTTCGTCGAAAATAGAGTATATCAATCTTAACCAAAATTATCAGTATACAATTGTTGAGTAAGCCACTAAGGCTAAATTTGGTTGTAAAAATCTAAAGTTTTACAATCAAATTTAGCTACATTATGTGTGGACTCGTTACAACAGCATTTCGTAAAAACAAATCTAATTTGTCAGAACTTTTTCATCCAATGAAAGATATCAAAACACATATTTGAAATGAAATTTAAATACTAGTAGTCAATCCATTGATTATGTTGATGAGCACTTTACAGTAACCCACCAAAACAACCAAAGAGAATCCTCTAATCCAAAGTTGCACAGTCACCCGCGAAAACAACCAAGGAGAATCCTCAAATCCAAAGTTGCTGCATAGCCGCCACAAGGGTCTTGTTTTTTGCTTCTAGAGCAGTCATGGCTAGATGAAGTCGAGTTGAACCTACACTTTAAAGCCATAGTGATCCCGAACTATCCAATTTCCAGCCACTTGGAAGGTATTAGTTCAAAACCCGTATCAAAGTTTTACTCGACAAATTGAGGAGGTGGGTGCCAATGAAAATGTTATTTCACATCTTTATCATAACTCTTAGTTTAATTTTGTTTATAATTTTTATCATGAAAATTATGTATATATGTATGTCATTACCTTTTGCTACCTTTTACATATAAATGCTTTAAAAGGGAACATCTCATTATCATTATTTTATGACTATATTTTCTATTTACAATTTTTTTAAAAATTTGAAAAGTTGCATCCCTTATTTTTATGTAACAACACTTAACATTTATTTCTTATTACAATTTCTCATGCTTTTTGTGTTTTCTGTTTCACAAAAAGTATCATTTTGACAAGTTAAAAATTAAAACTATAGAAATTTATATTATATTTTTAATAAATAAACTAATAATTTTCTCCTTCTAATCAATAAGTTATGGTCAGATCTCTCTCTCTTCGCAGCCAGATCACAAACGTAAGTTATGGTCTTAGAACTCTGGTTTTTGTTTCAGCTTTGTTCTACTTCATACTCAAAATGTTAAGGTTTTATTTGTACGGTATGGGTAAAGAGTCATCAACATGCCTACCCAAACCAAGTTACCAAACTCGTGTGCATATTGTTGTTCATTAACATCAATTTAACATTTCAACAAACAAACAAAAAAAATTTATGAAACAAAACTAAATCTTGTAACAGCACTCTTTGTGAATGGTGGAAATAATTTTATTCTCATCGAGCAAATTTTCAAACTATTTCATTATATTGATCAATTTTAGTTAGAAACATTTTCTAAAAATCTTAGGGGCTGTTATTAAGGAAGTGATTTCTAAATCCATATAGAATTGTAAATTATGAAAATCAAAACACATAATTTTGAAATAACATGTTTTATCCTTGAATTTGAATTCTTCTATTTTACACTTTCAAATCCATTTAAAACATAATGTAGATTTTGAAATCCAAAAAACAAATCATTAAATGAATAACATAGGATTATAACAAGTATTTGTAAATCAAATAACCAATAACACATAATTTTGAAAAGTATTCCTAATCCATAAAAATCATAGAATCAATAACCCCTCTTA